>NC_064410.1:20035000-20335000 GCF_023375975.1 Astyanax mexicanus | reverse complement strand
ACCGGAGCAGCTAAAAAGAACTTGGGTTGTCCACGGCAATCACTGAATTGATTAGAGCAGCAAATCGTCACAATTGTGCCTCACTTCACCACGCCAAACCACAGGCACAGCGGCCAGAAGCTCAAGTTCACCGGACAGAGGAGGGGTTAACCAGGGCAAAGCGAAATTAAAAAAAAAAGTTCATAGAGCTGCTAAAGTAACGTGCAGTAACGGGGTGTCGGAAATGGTAACGGCGTTATAGTTACAGTCATAGTAATTAGTTAGATTACTCGTTACTGAAAAAAAGTAACGGCGTTAGTAACGCCGTTAGTTTTAACGCCGTTACTCCCAACACTGGTCATCAGGCAAGAAAAAAATGCATTGATGGAATAACCTGGTCTATATTCAGTATATTCAGGTAGTCAGCTGACCTCATTCTTTCAGCACATACTGTTGCTGAACCTAAACCTGAGTGGTCATAATGATATGCTTGATCTGTGCATATCTGACAAATTGATGACAAATTTTGCGTGATGGTCAGTTTTATCTTCTCAAGCTTCTGTCAGAAAGAAATATATTATCCCCTTAAAAAAAGAGGTTGAATTCTTATTTGCTGCCCTGATTTCACCACACCTGTGTGTGTATGCACTATCAACCTACTATGGCATGCTGGGAACGCGGTTTAGTAGCAACAATGCATCAATATTTCAGTCCTCGGCCTCGGCTTCTGTGGGAGTAGAAAAGATTTGTCTGAGCTCTCTATCTGTCTTTCTCTTTCTTTCATTTCTTTCTCTGATTTTCACATCTTTTTCTCTATCTAAACAGACTGTGGTTCAGTGTTTTGAATACATATTACAGCAGTGTAAAAATAACCACTATTACTAATTACTATTACTAAGCAGAGCTTCTTATTTTACAGAATAGAAAATATGTGTGTTAAAGGATAATTAAAGAGATCTGATTTACTGATTTACTATCACTTTATTGAAACAGGGCTCATCTGTCTTGTATCTATGAATTCAGACTAGGGATGGGTATCGTCACTGATTTCCCAGTTCGATTCGATTCTGATTCATAAGATCCCGATTCGATTCAAAATCAATTCATTTAGTTACAATAAAAATTGTAGTTTGAATATAAAATTTTATAATTATACAAGGAACACTTAAACTTCCATTATTAAAATATTAGTGTTTATATTATATAGACTTAACACAACCGTTACATTATTCATTCTTTCTTTTTTTTTTATAATTTTAGTTCTAATTTTTCCCATTTTCTCCCCAATTTACACGGAAAATTACCCAACCCACTCATTAGGACTCCCCCTATCACTAGTGATGCCCCAACACACCAGGAGAGTGAAGACTAGCACATGCTTCCTCCGATACATGTGAAGTCACCCACCGCCTCTTTTTCCAGCTGCTGCTGATGCAGCATTGCTGAGCAGCCAGCGTGCTCGGAGGAAAGCGCAGCGGCTCGGTTCTGATACATCAGCTCACAGACGCCCTGTGCTGCGGACATCACCGTAGAAGAGATGTGGGAAGAAGCGCCATCTACCCACCTGGAGGGGCAGGGCCAATTGTGCTTCCTCTGAGCGCCGGCAGCTTGATGGCAAAGCTGCATGAGCTGGGGTTCGAACCTGCGACCTCCCGCTCATAGTGGCAGCAATTTAGACCGCTGGACCACTCGGCGCCCACTTCTTTTAATATAATGTAGTTTATTAAATTACAACGTTTATCTCCCCCATTATAGGAATCTCGTCCCAGGCCTGGTAATCCCTTTCATCCCTGTGGACGAAATAAGCTGAATTATTAACAGCACTCCATGGAGAACATGCTAATAATACCACTATTTACACATTAAATCACGCAGATACAAGTTAATCTACAGTTTTTTTCATCTAGCAGTTAAACCTGTTACACTGTATGACCACCTGACACTGCTAGCGCACCGGTGAAGGTAAGCTCACCAGCTGCATTTGGTGCTCAAAAATCTGGCTAAAGGGAGATTAGCTTCACCGGCTAACCCACTAAGCTTCAGCTCTGTTTTTTCATATATCAAGTACAGGCGAAAATAACACTGGAAAACAACTTGTAAAACAAAGTGTAAAATGTACTAGTTTGATAAACATATGCAGCAGTAAGTGGAAATACAGAAGAAAATTACTTACATTTGCACAGAAACTCGAATCTGGCTGCTCCAGCCGTGCTTTTCTGATCATCCAGCCAGAGGGCGGTGCTCAAAAAAACTCTTCACATATACGAGCAAAATGGGCTAATTCTAAAGATCGATTTGGGTTTATATAAATCCATATTGGATCATTCAAATTGATTCTAAAGATCGATTTAAATGGAAAAATCCATATTTTAAAAACACCCCTAATTCTGACAAGGGTTACAGCAAAGTATACCCTTCACAAGGTGTGTCGAGATAATCTTTCCTAACTTACACTCTGTCAACAGTGTATTTTCACATCTTGCCCACATGCCGTTAAAAAAGCGTCAGAGTTTAGGAATAAATCTACACTGATGGCTGTGGTGGTCTGAAAGTTAGGTGTGTTCAGGTAAATTTCAGCCAATGACACAGGTGCGCCACTGACTGAAATGAACCTAGACAACAATCATTTGTCAGAGTCCATTCCTTTAGGTGCGCTCAGCACACTGCATACACCCCCGCTCGTTAAACACACACACAGACGGACAGGCTGCAGAGCACAAACACAACGTTTAACTCAACAATAAACAGAATAAAGAATAAAATAAAATTGCTGTTCCATTAAATGAGCTGCTGGCATACCTAAATAGTGCAAACATGCAGGTCAGTATCCTCTGCTGAGATGCACAAAGTGCTCCGCTGTTAAGATACAAACGTGCCAAAGTCAGAGCACACCTGGCTCTTAAAGGGAATGACACGTCAAACACTAATATATACAGTGTGGTTTCTGCTCTGAGTCATGCTAATACAGATGTAACACTTCTGGCCAATTGCTTTTTAATTTTAAACATTTTTTGACAACAAAAAATAAAATAAAAAAGTGTCAAATAATCATCAGCACTAATCATCAGATTTGAGCTTGGGTTTGAGATGTAAGCAGTGAGTCAGGGATCTACGCTGATCTGTATCTGAGAGCCTTCAGCACCAGAGATCAACCAGCTGCAGCCTCCACTGATCCCTCACTGTGTCAAAGAGCTTACAGTGGCAGACTGGAGGATTGGGGTGTGTGTGTGTGTGAGTGTGTGTGTGTGTGTGCACATGTGGATCAGTTGAGTTGTAGTCTGTTGCTGTTTTAGAAAGTCTAGTTGATCAAACAGGTCTTAGTGGAGCTTATTCTTCTTCAGCTTCTCTTTCTCCATTCTCTCTGTCTCTGTTTCCATCTCTTCCTTTTTTATCTCTTTTTCTCTGTTTCTTCATCTCTCTCCACTCTTTATCAGGTCTGTTATGATAAATTGTTATGATCAATCCACTTACAGCGCTAGAAAGAAATAAGAGATCACTGAAATTTTTTTTTTAATTTTATCAAAAAAAAAAACAGCTTGAATTTTTACACCAGGAGTGTAAAATTGTGCTTTGAGTGGCATAAAGTTATCAAAAAGCAGTGTGTAAGACTGGTGGAGGAGAACATGCCAAAATGATATTGTGATATTATCGCTATCATGGGCTTCATCTTATGATAATATCGTATTTTAAGGTTACCTGTGATTCCCACCCCTATGTATGGACAATGAAAGCAATCATTTTTGCTTAATATTATCTGTTGTGTGTTCTTAGTGAGGAGAGCACGTTAATTTTAAGCTAGTATGTTGTTTTTTTTTACATTTATTTTATTTCTGCTTAAATTATTTAGGATATTTAAATGTCTGCATTGTCTTGATTACCAAAAGTTCATTGCTCTTTAAAATAGTATTTATAGTTATTTAACTATATATATAGTTATTTCTGAGAGCATTTGGGAATATGAGTGCGTATTGCAGTGTTTGTCAAAAGTTTGCCAAAGAAACCCCTGTCCATGTGGTTCAAATAGATATTGTTGAATGATGGTTCTTGATGGAGTGCCGTCTGCAATCTGAAATCACATCTTAGAGAAACACATGCTGCCCTTAAAGCAGCACTAGGTAGGATTTCCTTGATTTTTGATCTTTTTAAAAAAGTAAAATTACAGCTTGAAACTCACTGCAGCGTTGCGTTGAGGTGTAATAGGAGAAATAGCGGTGCTCTTGTGTCTGTGCCGGAGCTCTTCTGAGCTCAAACCAGACTCTGTAAGTTTTCCGAGGCGGTCGCGACCAACGCTCGCGAGAACTGCGACCTGCTTTCCGACCTTTAGTTCTAACAGTTCTACAAGGACTACTGATTCATTCTTTACAAACTAGCATACAGAAACTCTGGCAGAAGCTGGAAAGAGACCGAATATGTCTCTGAAAGCCAGAAAACGAGTAAGAGAAACTAATCCGCCTGAAACATTTATTACACTCTACAACTGTAGGGGGAGCCCACGAGCACAAAACCTCAATCCTACCTAGTGGAGCTTCAAGAGGTCATCATTTTCGGGAATGTTAACAAGATGATACTTTACTTTAAAAGTATTAAGTAGTCATGCCTAGAGATTTCCAGCCCTAGACCACATATTCTCTTTTCTCCCATCTTTCAGGCCTTTCAGATTTATCTTTATCTCTCTGTCACATTACATTTGATCTCTCTCTCTCTCTCACTCTCTCTCAGACACACACACACACACACACACACACACACACACACACAGACACTTCAAACTCTCCTTTTCTGTCTCTTACAGAGGTTTGAAGACACTAATTGCGGAGGCAGGGCTTTGTTCAGCTTTTACACTGTGACATTTTAAAAAGCTGTAATTATGCTAAAACCACCTGTATAGCTTGACATTACATTATGTCGTGATCACACAGTAAAACAATCTAAAACAAGGTGCTTTACACCATTTTCCACAATATGTAGCAGGTTAAATTCGTGTTTAAAATATTTGTAGTACTCAAGACCACTCCCCACACGCCAGTTATAATGCCATGGTTACCAAGCAACACAGAGAGAGGGAGCGAGAGAGAGAGAATGTGAGAGACGGAGAGAGAGAGACGGAGGGGGCGGGCAGGGGGAGGGGGTCAGTTCAACACATGCATATAGTAGTCTATAAATAGAAATCGACCAATAACACCATTTTACACAGATATTTTTAATAATAGGATTAGATATAACTAAATTCAGTATTACAGGTAAACACATGCTATGTATAGATATGCTATTTATTGATTTATTACAAAAGACTGAGCTTTTACAATATGTTGACTGACCTGACCTGCAGACCAGGGGTCACCCGTATTTAACACACCCTATTCAACTGATCAAGCCCTCCTGGAGGCAGTGATTACATGGATCAGGTGGGTTTGATTAGTGGGTGTAGATAGAGTCTGCTGGAAGGTACTGTAGCTCTCCAGGAGCAGGACTGGTGATCCCTGCTGTCACTGTAACCTGAACTGACCTCAGTGTGTCAGTTTAAAGCTTTAGGGCAGTAGCATGTCTACTTTTACAACAAGCCATTTTCGTCTATAAGAAAATAATTCTTTTGAGAATGCCCAGAACAAACTGTGCAGCTGCAATGACCACTGTTTGTCCATTGAATCAGTCAGAAAGCAGGGCTGCTTTCCACTCTTTTTAATATAAAACTGATTTTAGCACACATAAATGTTTAAATTTTTCAATGAATGGCTGCAGACATAACCAACGTGCATCTCAGAGCTCTCACTCATCTGAGTGTTAATTGCCTGTGATCGTACAGCTTGTTTTTCATAAAAATAATTCTAAAATGTACAGATGAAAGCATTTTTTATCCTTAATGCACAACAGGATTAACCAATTGAATGCAGAACATATTCCGAAATATTTACAGCGCATTTTAAGAGGGAAAATCTAGGAAGCAGCATGCTTGAAACAGATTTTAGGACACATAAATCTTGCAGTGAATGGCTGCAGGCATAACACACTGATGTTGTAAAAAATAAAATGAGAAGAAATTAGTGTACTTCACATTTTACTATGGAGAGCGTGAATTATATAGCACAGCTCCAATATGTGAAACACATGTCTGGACAATAACTCGATAAAGTTAGCATTTCCTTTTAAAACTATACAAGAATGAAAAAAACACCAGATATTTTTATAAGGTTGTAGAACAAAATTGTAAAGTTTTTAACTCAATATATATATATTTTAAAGTGGAACTGCAGCACAGTACATTGTTCATCTCAGAGCTCTCACTTGTCTGATGGAGGTATGGCAAGAGCAGAGGGACACAGCCTTCAGGAACGTCAAAGCAAGAGCTTTGAAAAAGAGCTTCCAAAAATATTTTATAAACTTTTTACATGTTTTTAACCCCTTTTTATATAATAATGGAGCCATTTTGGTGAAACAGTTAATTATATTAACTGTTAATTTCAACTCATTTTTTACATCTACAAGGTGGAGTAGCTAGGTAGGAGTGTTTAATAGAGTGGAGGACAGTGAGTGATTAAACACAGTGTTTAAAAACTTGCTGCACTGCACTGCTGTATTCACTTTTACCAGTGCAACACACACTAATAGCAGACAAATGTGTCTCCAGATACTCAGACTGAAATCCAGTTTCTCAGATTCCTCTCATTGCACTGCAGCCATTAGTGGTGTTTCTGTTGTAGTCGTGGGGTGGGGGAGGGAGAGGGGTTGGTGGTCTTGAAGAGACAGATGTGTTTACGCTGACTCAAACAAGACTGTGCCACAAACGCATCACAGACCACCTCCTAAAGTGGTTTAAATGACCAGATTTGGATGTGTTTACATTGCATTTTTATGTGGCTTGGACTTGCCACAGCTATAAGTGACACTGATGAATAAAGGTGCATGTGTTAAAATTGGCCTAGGGTTGTAAGAGATATAGGGTCCTAATTAGGCATGTACTGATTCTCTTAATTAGTCATGGATGTAATTTGGGCATAACGTGCAATAAACCAATCAGCGTGTCACTTGGCATTCTCTTTAAAGATGCTTATATACTGCACATGGTAGGGGTGGTGCTGTATGCTAGCCCCTTATTGGATTCCATTGCTTCTCCAGTGGCAGAGCAGTTTGGTGCCAGTGCGTTTCCATGCCTATAACCACGCCTCCACCGCTCTACCACCCACCACAGTCAAAGTTCAACTATTTAAGCGATCTATAGTGCACTAGTTAATGAAATGTACAGTGGAATGGTTTAAAACAAAACATATTCATGTGTTAGAATTAGGGATGCACTGATACCACTTTTTCCTTACCGATACCGATACCAACTCTCTTATCCTGAATAAGATATAATAACCTGAATGGCTGCTCCGCAGTTTCCCCCCTTTTCTGGATAGATCTGTTAAGATGATTGGCTGCAGTAGATAATGATTGTTAAGAGGTTATACTGTTACTTAGGCAAGTATTAATTATTCAGATGGTTATTTAGGTAGCTGGCTCGTGTATTTAGATCTGTATTGTGTAAACTTATATAGAAGTTGTAAAGTTTCTCACCAGGAGATGGTGGACAGCAGTAATCCTGCTCCATAGCGTTAGCATTCGGCTCGGTTAGTGTTCGGCTCGGTTAGCGTTTGGCTCGGTTAGTGTTCGACTCGGTTAGCGTTCGGCTAGGTTAGCGTTCGGCTCGGTTAGCGTTCGGCTCGTTTAGCATTCGGCTAGGTTAGCGTTCGGCTCGGTTAGCGTTCGGCTAGGTTAGCGTTCGGCTAGGTTAGCGTTCGGCTCGATTAGCGTTCGGCTAGGTTAGCGTTCGGCTCGGTTAGCGTTCGGCTCGGTTAGCGTTCGGCTAGGTTAGCGTTCGGCTCGGTTAGCGTTCGGCTCAGTTAGCATTCCAAACCCGGATATGGTATGGGCGGATACCCATTGCGGATACCGATACTGTGTGTAAGTTCCAGTATCGGCGCCGATGCTGAAACCATATCAGTATTGGTGCAACCCTAGTTAGAATGGCCCAATCAAAGTCCAGACCTAAACCCAATCGAGAACTCGTTCTGAAATCTGCTGTTCTCAAACGCTCTCCATCTAATCTGACAGAGAATGGGTAAAAAGCTGGTGGAAAAAAAAAACTTGCAGCTGTTATTGCAGCAAAAGGTGGTTCCACAAAGTATTGACTTAGGGGGTCTGAATATATTTGCACACCACACTTTAAAAAAATGTTATTTGTAAAAAATAAATTTTAATCATACAAATTTCAATAAAATATATTTGTTTGTGGTTGTAATATGACAAAATATGGAATACTTTTGCAAAGCACTGTATTAATGATTAGTGAACACCCTCAGCTGTACCACACTTTCCTACACCCATATAGAGATAACAGGAGGAAGATCAGAATCAGAGCTCTATTCTGAGGTTGAGAGACAGATACAGGTCTACAAATGCTGTAGCCGACTCAAAACTCCAAACTCCCTGGTTCGCAGACGTGACAAGTTTTATAAAACGCCGCCTATTTTCAGCAGGTGGCGCTCAGCATTAGTAGCAGCTCAACGTTACCACAACTGCCCAGCGTCCAACACAGTGGCAGACAGAGCGGAAAGCAGCATGGCATATCGTGTGCAATGTGCAAGCACCTTAAGAGCTAGGTGCACTCTGACTTTGGCACATTGCTATTTTAGGGGTGCATGGACGAATCCAGTGCTTCCTAGCAGAGGAAACTGACCTTTCAACCCCCATTTACTCTGAAACCCCAAAATAAAATCCAGTGCAGTTAATTGAAAAACTTCTCAGGATGTCATGTTTTTTTTTTTTTTCAAACTCCACACAGATACAGTGTTTCTCGTCTCTCAATTACGCATAACCTGAGATCTGAGTTCTGAGCTGCTAGCATGTAAAAACACCCATGTCTCCCTCTCACACATTTCCTGTCAGCTTGATAAAACACTATCTGAAGAAGGTGTCTCTAAAACCTGCCCTCCAAAGGCAGGCTTAGAATTGAGGTCTTCTCTGATCACTCCTGCAGTAAATATCCAAACATAAAAAGAATCAGAATTCTGATCAAATTAATACAACATTTTTAAGGCATTTGATTGCACAGTCCAGGCCTATACCCTTCTCTTGTTTTACTTCATTATTCCTCTAGCCCACGCTTGGCTTTGGTCATGGCATGGTAAATTTGGGCTCATCTGTGGCTGCTCCAGAGTGTCCTATTCCATTGGCTATGCTTTCTTGTGGAAATCATACAAGCTGGATGTGCACTTCTTAGAAAGCTGGGTTAAAAAAAAAAGCTCAATGTTTGGTCTATCTGACAAGTGTTCTAAACAGAGCCTTATTTAAACATTGTCTTATCTAAAGCAGATTACCAGCTAAGGCTTGATGGTATTTAAAAAAAATGACTAATAGTAATAGTAATAGTCTCTTAATTGCACCAGATGTCAAAGATTCGACATGTCCAACATTTCATGGGCCCTATTTTAGTGATCTATAGCGCATCAGTCTATTGTGTATCATGCAGCTGGATTTAGGATGTGTCTGTGTGTCTTTGGTATCGTGCAGGCACAAAAAATACGCCTTGTGCAGCTCAAAATGCACAAAAGGCATGTACTAATCCTCTTAATTATTCATGGGTGTGTTTGAATGTAATGTGAAATAAACCAATCAGTGTGTCCATTGTCATTCTCTTTAAGAGGCAGGTGTGCTCTGCCTTTGGCGCGTTCGTATCTTAACAACGCAGCACATTTGCGTGTCTCAGCAGAGGATACTGACGCTGTAAAGGTACGCTAGATTCTCATTTAAGGGAAAAGAAATATAATTTTATTGTTTATTCTATTTATTGTTAAGTTAAAAGTCGGGTTTGCACTCTGCAGTGTGTCCATGTGTTTAACAAGCGTCAATGACGTCACCAGCCCCACCCCCAACCACTTGATGTCACGCATCCGGACCCCCTCAAGAGCTGAGTCAGCACCTAACTCTCAAAACCCGAAAAAACATCAAAACAATAGTAATCAGCCGTTTAATCAGGCATTTAAATGGCTTTTTAAAAAAGTAAATTAGAGCGTTTTTGGGGGGTGCCGAGTGGCTAATTGTCTAATGCGCACAAAGAGGTGGGACAATTGGATAAACAAATTGGAATAAAATGGGGAAAAAAAAATTGAGCGTTTTTCTGTGATTAAAAGCGTAAATTCAGCTGTAACTGGAAATATCTGCGCAAAACTGTGCTGAACTGAGGTGCACAGCTTTCGACACATTCGTTTACAAGCATGTGCCCAACCATGTGGATGGAGGCCATGCCGTTACATGGTGTTTGTAGGATAGGCTGGAGAATATTTGTGCTGTGGTCTAACGGCGTTTTCACACCTGTAGTTTGTTTCTTTGGTCCGGATCAATTGATGAGTTCGTTTACTTGTAGCATTTTCTCCCTCTGTTTGGTCTGATTTCACACAGGCATAAACCTAAACGCACCAAAATGCGCACCAATAAACCACACGAGCAGACTGTGTCGTCTGATTGGTCAGAGCTGTGTGTCGTGGGAGTAAAGATAAATATACGAAAAAAAGGAAAAATAGCGGGAAGATTTTGTGTTCCAGCGCGTATATCCATGCTTTAACGGTGAACGCTGAAATGCTGTGCTTTTTAAAACACAGTGTTTCTACTATGTAAACATAGTAAATTAAGTCTCACGGCTGGGAGCAGTGAACGCAGCACAGACAGTGCGTGCATGGACAAAGCGTTTGTTTATAGCTGTGGTAATTAGCGTTATCTGGCTAATATATCAGTTTAAACTGTGCCTTATCAGAAGTTTAGCTCAAATAAATGGCTTATATTTAATAGCTGGATCCGATCAAGACCGGATCACGTTCTCACCACAAGGGAGTTCTCACCGCTCCAGAGTTCTCTCCTCTAGCAGGTCCCGGTACGATTGTTTTGATCCGCACCCAAGTGTGATTACTGTTTTCACACTTGCTTAATCGAACCGCACTAAAGTTACAAACAGACCCGAGTTCTTTTTAACCAGACCAAATAGTGCTGGTGTGAAAACGCCCTTCATCTCCCATCATTAATACAAGATCTTGGGGAAAAATGAATGCATGTTGAAACAATGCCACAGAAAATGTGTGCCATAATCAGACCTAAACATAACCTAAAATAACATAACTTTCCATACAAATTCCCCATAACCAGTTGCACAGAGAACAGCCATCTATTCCAAACCTTCTCGTTTATTCTGACAAGGCCATTAAATTTAAAAAAATTTATTTGTAATTTTGTACTGGAGATCAAACACAGATTAGATATTCTCTCTCCATTGTGCTGAAACATCCTTTTAGTCTCAGTGTTCTGTCAGTGTAAGGGCTCTGTCCAGGGTGCTGAAAGTATCTTTTGGAGTCTGTGATTATCTACTGCTGCTAAAGATCTCAGCAGCCACAGGGAGGCCTTATGGTGGACACTACAATCCTGTCTGTGCTGTGGAGTAAGTGGCACCACTGACCCAACTGCTGCTGTGATGATCTGGGTAACCATTTTATACAACAGTCTGTCACCCCTAGTAGTGATACGAGGGGCACAAACACTATCAACACAGAGATATGCGCAGGGCATCCCGAGGCAGGGCTTCCAGCTGGCCTCTTCCAGAAGGATAATGCTCATATGCACACAGCAATGGTTTTACAGGAATGTCTTCACCAAACTGCAATACTTCACTGGCCTGCCCCAGTCACCAGTTTTATTATTAATAATCCTGCGTAGATGTACAGCTATGGAAAAAATAAGAATCCGTTTCTCTGATTTTGTATATGTATGAGTAAAATGATTATGTATATGTTTGAGTAAAATGAACATTATTGTTTTATTCTATAAACTACAGACAACATTTCTCCCAAATTTCAAATAAAAATATGTCATTTAGAGCATTTATTTGCAAAAAATGAGAAATGGCTGAAATATAAAAAAGATACAGAGCTTCCAGACCTCAAATAATGCAAAGAAAACAAGTTCATATTCATAAAGTTTTTAGAGTTCAGAAATAAATATTTGGTGGAATAACCCTGGTTTTTAATCACAGTTTTTATGTATCTTTGGCATGTTCTCCTCCACCAGTCTTACCCACTGTTTTTGGATAACTTTATGCCACTCCTGGTGCAGAAATTCAAGCAGTTCAGCTTGGTTTAATGGCTTGTGATCATCTATCTTCCTCTTTATTATAATTCACAGGTTTTCAATTTGGTAAAATCAAAGAAACTCATTTTTTTTTTCCAGAGCTGTAGATTGTCCAAGCTGACATTCTAACCGGACCCATAAATGCATGTATGGGTCCAGTTGTGATGCCAGTTTGGACAATCTACAACTAAGCAGGACCTACAGCCACACTTTAAGACCTGGGGACATTTAGGAACCTTTATTTTATAGTAAGCAATTTGTAATTTCATAATTACAGTATAATTACATTAGTGACTAACCTGATGTATGAGGAGGTGTTGGTGTGTTTTGTGCTGATGGTAAGAGTGGATCAGACACAGCAGTGCTGCTAGAGTTTTTAAACACAGTTTTTAAGGTCACAGGGTCTAGTGGGCTCCTGATTATTGAAGAATAGGGTGAAAGGAGGATATTAAAGTATGCAGAAAAACAGATACAAGACTACAGTCTGTAATTATAGAACTACAAAGTGCTCCTATATGATTAGTGGGGCAGAAAAATAGATAATGAGTGTAAATCAAGGAGGTGGAGCAGGCCATAATGATTGGTGTATGTTGGTGTCTGATACAGTAGATTATGATTGTATGTATGTAATATGTACTTGCTGTTTGCTATCTGATGGTCAAGATCATGCAGTGGGCTGGGTCTCCTTGCCCCCGATCTGTCTGTGCACAGCAATATGCTAATAATGGCCACAGCAGCTGCAGAAGCACTGCATGTTAATTGCAGCTTGTCTTCTTGGACAGGCGAGACAAAAAGAAGGTCTGACACGCCCTGAGGGGAACAGAAGTAGAAGCCTCCGTTGTTTGTCCTCCTCAAACACACAGGCTAATGCTAACTAGCTGAATGACAGACCAGCATTGTTGTATACGGTAAACTATACACAATAGTATTATTACTATGCTGTTAATTTTATACAGTGGCTGTTGTTTTAGGAAGGTAAATATGTGCAGACACAAACACAGTCAAAGGTTTGCCCTTCAGATACAGAGTAAATGAACTTTCTTAGCAGGGGGCCGGAATGGTGCTGACTAACAGATGGCTCGCTTGTAGCGCTCTTTAGACAGTGTTACTGTGTGTGTCTCTTGCTTTTTCTTTGTTATTAATGCCCAGAGATGTAAAAAAAAAAAAAAAACGGTACCAGTCCACTAGCACTTTTTTCTCTTACATTTTTATTCTGCTTTCCTTCCCCAATTTTAACTAATGCCGATTACCCCACCCACTCAGGACTCTGGACACCCCCTATCACTAGCAATGCCCCAACACTAGCACATGCCTTCTCCGATACACATGAAACCAGGCACAGCCTCTTTTCAAACTCCTGCAGATGTAGCATCACTGAATAACCTTCGGAGTGATGTAAGGAAAGAGCACAATCTACCCACCCATAGAGTGCAATTGCCAATTGGGCTCTCTCAGACTCTGGCTGCTGATGGCAAGCAGCATGACAGATATTCAAACCAGCAATCTCCTGATCATAGTGGCAGTGCCTTAGTCTTTTGGACCAATCAAAGCCTTCTAGCACTTTAACTTCAATGCACCTTATTAATTTAATTGGAGAGAATGTTGCATGATGGGTTGCTTCGCATTGCACATAGTCTTTGCTGTAAAGCTCAACTTTATGCAAATGAGTATGACCGGCGCCCTGCATCTAGCCAATCAGGGAAGAATAGGCTGGTACATCTCATGGTACATCATGTTCTACATTAGTTTTTTACGTGCATGCATGGCAGATGCACAGAGTCCATCACAGAAAAGGGCTAGTGGACACTTACTGAAAGAAAGTAAACTATTTTTCACCTATAAAAATAGCTCATCTCCCTTACCAATTTCAGTTTATCCCTCAGAAGTGTATCCATCGGTCTGCTCTTGCTAGAATTGCTTGATCTCGGCATGCTGGCAGTGGTTTTCAACCTTCTTCACTTTTACCTTACTTTCCAGACAGTGGAACAGGTGATTTTTGATTTTTTATCCTTTTAATTTCCTCTTTTTAAAAGCCTCATAAAGGATCTCATCTCTGGATCTTGCATGGTTGTTTAGTCAATTCAAGAATCAAAATTGATCCAAACGACAGGCTCCTCCAGAAACCTTAACAGCAATGTTCTAATCACCTGCAGCTGGCTCTAGTTTTAGGCATTTTAAAGGAGAAATCCGGTGTGAAATGGACTTGCGATGTAGTGAAACATAATAACGAGTGCAAAGAAATCACTATTTTTACACTATTAACAAGATCAACTAGCTCTACACTTCATTTTCTCTACTGCTGAGTGATGCATAAACATAAAAATAAAGTTAACTAAAGGTCAACTAAGTAGTGATTTCAAATCTCAAATGAATAGTAAATAATATATTTTTTTTGTAACCTGCAATAAAAAAAAACATAATTAACAATACATATTATTATTGTTATCTGTATGATTTTAAAAGCAAGGCCAGCTAGTAAGATTTTACAATATAAGGAGTTTGTCCCCATTGTGCTGCACTAACATCCTCTGGGGGGCCAGATGTAGTATATATGTGGTGCTGGCGGTGTGATGCTGTAAATTGAGCTTTGTTTTTAGTGTGATTTTGAGAGAATATAAGGGGAGGTGCCACACGTTACCATAGGAACAGCCTCCCTCACTCCTGCTCCTCATCATGGGTGTATTTGTGTGTTTGCACATGAAGCATAAGTAGTTTGCACAAGTAGTTAGTATGAGATTTTACATTTATTTTATTTAATGTGTTTACTTGTATACTTTACAAGCATATATTAAAATATGTCTTTTTATCAAAGCTGATTGTTAATTTGATAGATATTAATAAATATATTCATTGTATATTTATAAGGATTCGTATGCAGACCCCATCCTCGCTGGAAGATTTTATCCCGTCACTCATTCTGGCAGAACGCTCATCTCCCAGCATCCCGCTGTCTCCATGACAACAGACACTCTCTGCCTCTACAAAAGCTCTTTTGCCATTTTCTATTTAAAGAAGGAGCCCAAATGTGTGAGATTTTGTTTGTGTGTGTGTGTATGTGCGTGTGTGTGCACTACAGTGAAGTACAGAATGCCACACCCAATTTGGGAACAGATAATTTATGTAAACATAGTGAAATAAATCTGTTTGTTTAATTGGAGATGTGGTTCAGGTCTGTTCAGTATCTGCAGCAGCTACAGTATAAGAACAGAAAGACTGTAGAGAAGGTCTGAACAGTTCTAGTAAAAACACTGACCCCTACTGGACGATAGAAAGGCTAGTTGTAAATAGTCCCTCTACCAGTTCTGAAACACCAGTGGGTCTGAACATTTATTCGTTTATTTTCATGCATTTTCAGGTTTTCTGTCCCTCTATCATTCTTATCTGATAGAGATTCAAGAGGCTTTTATTGTCATTACAACTGAGTACAGGTACACAGTGTAGTGAAATTACGTTCCTCCGGAACCATGGTGCAACATGGGACAACAAGCAATAAACAACATAAAGTGCAAGAGTGACGATAGTGCACCATAAAACTATAACACTACAATAAATACAAAAGACAAGACAATTCAAAAGACAGGACAGTGCAGTGCTGATACGGTATAAATAAAGTGCATAGTGAGGATAAGGTGCAGAGATGTGTAACATACTGTAACATATGGAACATATATAATCATAGCAGTTACTGAGGTAGAGAGTTTATAGTTTATATCTCATCAAAGTATTGAGCAAATTATTGGCCTGGTTTATTAAACCTAATGATTGACATGGCTTATTAAACCTGTGTGTTAAAAATGTAAAATGACCCCAAATCAGAACAAAGTTGAGGCAATATGGCAAATGAAAAACAGTGTGTCTTGAATTTACTTTCACTTTCATTTCATTGTAGAATGAACTTAATGTATTTCATGTTTTGTCTGATCAACTTCATATATGGGTTATATTATAATACATCCATTCCTTTATTTTAGACCTAATTTCTAAAGGATGCAGAATGTAGGAAATGCAGAGCAACTGAAAATGTATGTGATTTGAAACTAGCTAATTATCCACAACAACAGTATACTAAAGATGAGTCTTTTTAGGATCTTTTTAGGATTGTGACAAAATTGTAAAAGAAAAAAAAAAATTTAAAAACAATGTTCATCAATACAACTTTGGAAGGGATTTACATAATTCTCCCTCTATTATTTATTAAATATTTAATCCCAGTTTTCCCAGGTGGCACTGCATCAAGGTCTATTATTTAACAAGACAAGGAATTACTTTGGCAAACCCTTTCCAAGCAAAACTATGCTGAGTTGTCTTTACAAAAACTATTAAAACCTTACTGTGCAAAACAGGAGCCCTATATTAACCATGACCTAAAACTGTGTGAACTTTTCAAAGTTCAGAAACACCTGGAAAGGACCATCCAAAAGTCTTTAGTGTTTCCACAGATTATCAGTCCAAAGGTCAGTATCTGTCCTGGTATGAGCTCAGTTCTGGGGTGACAGCATTAATGCAGTAAAGTTTATTGAGATCTGAGAACAACATTTTTTTTTTTTTTCTGTAAGACAATGCAAAATCACATGCTGCACACATGACAAAGCATCACTGTGAAAGAATAGAGATGAACATTTTGGACATAATGTGTAATTATAACAAAAATAATCAAAAAATGAAGTTATATAAAGTATTTAATCTCTATCTCTCTCTCTTTTTCTCTCTCAGGGCAGTGCTGGTGAGATGACAGAGGTGGAACCGGTTCTAGACTTTGCCTCGTCCGGCAGGTCCGGACGCAGGAACGCTCTGCCAGACATACTTGGTTCTCCGGCAGGGGTCAACCCTACAGACCTCCCTCTCAAACTGGCGGAGCTGTCCCTCACTGGTCAGTCTGAGGATCTTGTATTATTATTCGTTATTATCAGTGCTTATAGCAGACTGCAATAAAATAATACATGAAACGCAATAAACGTTAAACACGATTTAAATGAAAATGCTGTGTATGCAAATATGTGTATGCATTTGTGTGCTTGAGCCAAAAACGTCATTCATTTAACTTGATAACCAGTAAAAGGCATTTCTTTATAAAAATGCAGTGTGTTTACGCAGCTTAAGCTTTAGTTGGTAGACAGGTACATTGGTAGGGGGTTGCCACTACCCAAGAGGTTACTATGGTGTTGCTAGGGGGCTTTAGGGGTGCTGCTGTAGGTTTGCTAGGGTTGGTAGGTAGGTTGGCGGTGTGGTTAATATGAGTTCGCCTGTGGTTGCTAAAATGATGCTCGGTTGTTTCTAAGGTGTATTTAAGTGGTTGTTTTTAGTTTAATGGTGCTATGAAGTTCCAGGTGGGTTATACACTGATGAAGCATAATATTATCATATATCACTCTGTTCTTGAGTGGTCACGACCCCACAGGATAGACCACCACAGACTAGGTATTATTTGGATTTATTCACACTGGCATGGTGTTGGTGTGTTGGTGTAAGTGGAGCAGACACAGCAGTGTTGCTGGAGGTTTTAAACACAGCAATTGCTCACTTTGATATGCAGAGCACTGTATTTTTCACACTATAAAGTGAACTTAAAAATACTTTAATTTTCCCCACAAATCATCAGTGTGTGCTTTATGTAAGAATTGTACTAGTCAGATTTTAATGAGCAGTAAAGCCACTTCACCAAACTGCAGTGTTATACAGAAGTTTCAGTTAAGGTCTCCAGCACCGGGGCTGGAGCAGTATTAGCATTAGCCACTAACTGCTATTTCCTTGTTCAGAGGAGAGTATTATCAGCCTGTAGCCTGCTGCTAACCCCGGCTAGCACTGCTGGGGGAGTTATGCTAATGCTAATGCTAATGCTTAGTGCTGGAAAAATTCAGGAATCTAAGCTTACTGTATATAAACCGAAGCACTTCACTCACACAAATAAACAGGTTTCAGGAGAGAAATCTGTGTAGATTAACATTCAGCACTTTTGGCTTTAAAAGAAAGTTTTTTTTTTTATTCCAGATTTATTTACTTAACCTTACCTAACTTAGCTTTACTTAACTTTAACTAAGTTAGCTACGCCCACCCCACCCAGCGGAGAGAACTGCTGAATTAGAAGTTCCTTATAGTGTCTCTTAAAATGCGCTTTTTTAATCTAGTGCGCCTTATGTATGAAAATAGACCAGAAGATAGACGTTCATTGATAGTTTACCTTGTAATACAGTAGGCCTTATAGTGCGAAAAATACGGTAAAAAATGTGGGTTGATATGTGTTGAATAAAAAGGCAATATGCAAGCACACAAGGTAATTTCAGTTAACTTGCTGCTAATATGTATTTAAAAACTGCAGAATGAGGTAGTATTAACTATTACTGTACACTATTTGCATAGAATTACAAATGATAATGATATATTCAGTACTATACAGTCATTCTGTCTCTCTCTCTCTCTGTGCAGATGGACCAGGTGGAGCTCAGTCCCCCACGTCTGAGGAAGCTCCACTGCCCTCAGAAAGCTCAGAAGTGAAGGATGGATAGTAGACTCCTCCTAAACCCTGCCCCAACATGGGAGGCGCTGACGTACAGGAAGAAATGGAAGAGCGAGAGAGGCAAAGGCAGATGGATAGAGAGAAGAAGAGAAGGAGAAACTGAGAAGCGGTAATCCGATTAGTCAGGAGCTGCGCTCCTCGGATTGAGCTTTGGTACCAGCAAGCCTGTGCAGGCATAGCGTTTGGCCTTTTCCACATATACACACATACATGAGCACACACACATGCACATATATATATACACACACACACACACACGCACGCACACCGAGGCCCGGACTTCAGAACGCCCTAAAGCAGAGGTGCTGAAATCTACAGGAACGTATGAAAAAGAGTCGTTGTGTGCATCGCAAGTTTTCATTGGACATAATGAAAGAAGGAAGAGTGACTGACTTTTAATGATTTTTTTTACTGGTTTCCAATCATTTCAAGCATTACTACTACTGTTTCTTCTTTTCTGTCGTTCTTTGAGATGTGGGCAAAAACATATCATCTTGTTTTTTTAATTACAGCATTATAATTCCTATTTTCCAATATTATTTAAGAAGTTAGTTGCATAATTAGCTACATTGGTGCACAAAAAAATAAATAGTCACCAAACCCAATGCCAGTTGGAATGTCAGCTGGACAGGTAAAAAACATACCTCCCCAGTTTTTGATTGTGAACAAGAGAACAGTTTAAAACTGCAGTTTAAAAAGCTGTCTGGACCAAACACCATTTAACAACCCTTGGCATCTTCTATGCACTACATACTTATTTTATTACTGAAACAATACTTCTTTATAATTGATCGCCATTTGCTTTCCTTACATAAATGGAACACTGGGCATATTTAACCCATCTGGGAACTCATTATTCTCAACACCTACACATTCTGCAATGATTGGAAAAATGTATGTTTTATATTTTCTTGAGGAGGAATTGTTTGGAGGCATGTTCTTTTATTAAGAGATTTCCAAAATACAAATTAGTCAGAGATCAAGAGATGGAGCTTATTTAAAGCGTATTTACTCCAGTTGAAAACACCAGACAAAACGATCCTATGAGTTTTAGTCTCCTGTCAGTATGATGTCTGAGAGTTCTAAATATTATACATTGCAATCTGTAAGGTCCACCTATTCTGTCTTTTAGGTCTATGAGTTCCACCATATAGACAATCCTGTCTATAAGGTTTATGAGTTTCACCGTATAGACAGCTTTTTCTATGAGATCTATGAGTTCCACCATATAGAGAGTCCTGTCCATGAGTTCCACCCAGAGACTGTAAAAAAGATGGACGTCGTGTCGCCGTTCCCATTCATTCAATGAAAATGAAGCCAAAATCTTTCGCCATGTTGGCGATCCTGAAACCTGAGTCTGCGCAGTAGAGACCAGAGGAGGGAGGAAGACTGTGGAGAGACAGCCTACTCATTTAAATAACCCCGCCCCTGAGGGCTGCCTCCACAGAACTCACACAGTCTATAGTCCCACCCATACAGTCATTGGTTCCATTGGTCCCAGCCCTTTTACAATAACCACACATTTTTGAGTATATAACATTTGAAAAACATTTTACAAAAGGAATTATGTGGGGATGTGACAAAATGTGACAATATAAGCAGAGGTTACACTAGCTGTTACATTTAAATAATGGAGGTAGAATTACAGTATATTGGAAAAAAAATGTGATTGAGAGTTGTCTGTTTTGCCATTGAAACCTATGGGGATGGGTGGGGTTACACAGCTTTCTGCAACCGAACAGCAGGGGGCGCCCCGACCTGTGGTGGCTTCACTTTTGAGAGACGAAGCTCTGTCCAGCTACACACAGTCTATGATTTCAACCATATAGACAGTCCTGCCTGTGAGGTCTATGAGTTCCACCTATTAAAACACCTGCCTATAACGTCCATGAAACCCAATTACCAAAGAGGTCTACCTATTACTGTAGATTAGTAGTAGACTAATCTACTATGGCCCATGTATTTATTATATCTATTATATCTACAATATATTGCCAAATGTCTTCATTCAACCATCTATTTAATTAATACCAGGTGTTACAATCACTTTCATGGCCACCTGTGTATAAAACCAAGCACCTAGGCTTGCAGGTTGCTTTTACATTAACATTAGTGAAAGAGTGGGTTGCTCTCAGGAGCTCAGTGAATTCCAGTCTGTTACCATGATAGGATGCCACCTACGCAACAAGTCCAGTTGTGAAATTTTCTCACTACTGAATACTCCACAGTCAACTGTCCGTGCTATTATAACAAAGAGGATCTTTTATAAAAGAGAAATGCCATGTAATATGACAGAGCGGGGTCAGTAGATGCTGAGGTGCATAGTGCGCACAGGTCACCAACTTTAAAAAAGATTAAATTCCTATAGACCCCCAAATTTTAGATTAGCTCAAGAAAACTTCTGAGCAGCTGCACCCAAACCTTGCACATTGCAAATGCAATGGAGACATGTTCTCTTTGGTGATGAATCAAGCTTCTCCGTCTGGCAATCCGATGGATTAGTCTGGGTTTGGCTGTTGCCAGGAGAATCGCAATTGTCTTGACTGCATTGCACCAAGTGTAACGTTTGGTAGAGGGGGTATTATAGATTATAGTGGGGCTGTTTTTTAGGAGTTAATTCCAATTAAAAGAAACTTTTAATGCATCAGCATGCCAAAAATTTATATCATGATCCTAACTTCAGAAGAACAGTTTGCAACCGGTCTATAAAAACATGAATGAGTTTGGTGAGGAATAACTTGACTGGCCTGCACAGCATCCAGACGTCTACCTTTAGGATAAATTAGAGTTGGCAGGCATTCTCGTCCTACAGCAGTATCTGACCTTACAAATGTACTTCTGGTGCATTTAATCGATAATTCTAATAAACACTCTCCTAAACCTTGTGGAGCAGCTTCCCAGAAGCTTCAAAGCTGTTATAGCTGCTAAGGGTGGATTAAAAAGGGGATGTAACGCAAGTATATTTAACCACCATGTTGGCCTTGAGAAGCTCACTTTCTATTGACATAAACACCAGAAATATTACTTTTTAGTAAGATTAAATGTAAAAAACATATTTTCCCCCTTTCTGACTATTCTATGCTTTTAGAAATTATATATTTATTCATCATGAGTGCCACATGGCTATATGGTCAGCATAAGCTAAGGCAACTGGTGTCGGACAACAAGATGACACACCGCCCTTGCCAGCAATGTGTGTCGCATCCGCAAACGTGCCACTCTCACTCTCCTCGCCTTCTGTCCTTCAGCAGACTGTCAGTGTTTTCTTGCAGTGATTAGCGCATCACTGGGTGTGTGAATTCAGAGAAACGCAGTAAACATTCAGAGTTCACTTCAGCCAGCAATGTGGAGCGCCTACTGATGCACAGGCAAATAATGATAAAATGCAAATATCTTTTTTCAACATTATAAGTCAACCATGTTTCCTGTATTGTTGTTCACAGAGAATTTTTTTTTTTTTTTTTTTTTTGCACATTAGCATCGGAAATGTTCCTTTACTAAAATATTGCAAATAATTCAGCCAGGTTTCTCTGTTGCCTTTGATTCAGATCTTTATTGTGATTTTTCTCTAATAAGAAACATCTCCTCTTATCCTAGGAGCGTGCTGCTTCTTATTTCCAGTAACAGTGAAACAGCTAACGAGAGGAGGGTTTTTTTGTTTGTTTGTTTGTTTGTTTGTGTTGGTTTTATTAATATGTGTGTTTGTCTGACTTTGCCTATTGATTTGTTGAAGTCAAGTAGGTGGAAGCCATAATAAACAACACATTTTTGTAATGAATCTGTTTTCCTGATTTTTTATTATTTATTTTTTTTTTGTCTTTTATTCGGTGAGCGGGGAGCATGTGCACTTTTTTTATTTTTTTTTACAAGCGTCTGGGTATACAATGAATTCTTTGAGCAATATACTCTATGTTGCCTTCAAGCCAATGCCTGTTCCAGTAATGTTTGTGTATTTGTATATGCTGCCCTTAATTTGAAAATATGACTTTGAAAGAAGGAGGGTATGGACACTACACTTTCGCATGAAGAGCTCTATTTTTCCCCTTTCAGAATGAGCAATTTAAGGGCTGTGTTACTTTTATGCAAATAAGCTGTTGCTGGCCACGCTGAGAGTTTACCACTCGTTAGTTTTACGCTGCATCTTCACTGCTCCTTTGTGTCAATGCACATGAACGCACTGCCCCCTCCAACTGGTCACATGTGGTTGTTACAAAGGCATTTCCTGCACCGTCCAATTTAATAGTTTTAATAAATAGGAATTGGCTTCATACAAGCTTTATTTACTAAAAACTAATAAATATAAATGTTCGATTGAGCTTCACTGTCTAGTGAGCAGCATATAGGCTAACAAAAGCAAACTTTTCCAAATAAATTATATATTAATATTTTCAAAAGACACTAACAATCT
This sequence comes from Astyanax mexicanus, assembly GCF_023375975.1. Classification (NCBI taxonomy): domain Eukaryota; kingdom Metazoa; phylum Chordata; class Actinopteri; order Characiformes; family Acestrorhamphidae; genus Astyanax; species Astyanax mexicanus. The sequence continues at coordinate 20,311,952 of NC_064410.1, read as the reverse complement.
TGGAAACCTGATCGGAGTCCCAGTAAATCAGCAGGGATTTTCTTCTATGCTTCTCTGAAACACTTGAAAACTAAACAAAATTTTTTCATACACTGCACTGAGGACATACACTGTAGCAAACACCTGCTCTCATCGCATCGGACAGATTTTTTGCATAAAGTTGATCTAGGCTCTGCATCTGACCCTTGATGCACCACTCGAGTGTGTCTGACGGAGCTGACTCTTTACATTAACAATGAATGGGATATATCGCTATGCATTGTTGCAACAGAGCAGTGTAAATGCACTGTTAGATTGTGTTAAATGGCAAAACATAAACAAGCTTGTTAATGCTTAAGTGCAACAGAAGCACAAAACTCATTATTTGAATGTACTTACAGTATCCCCCTTATCTGATAACTTGCCATGGACAGTAGGTACAGATCCCTCCTTCAGACAAAGTCTACTGGCTTATCCTGCAGTGTACTTTCTGAGGTTCTCAACTAAAATGAGGGGTTGTGCCAGGGTGGTTCTATGCAGGTTTGTTTATTGTGACGTCACAATAAGGACACACAAAAGGGTTCATAGAAGAATATGATTCCTGACACCAAACCAAACTCTTTCAACTGATTCACAGAAAACAGTTATATATGAGATGTTTATAGAAACACTGTAGCTCAACGTGTTGACTGCCTTCTTACACAATGCCAACACAATCCAATAGCATTAGCATTATCGGTCATAAGGTTCATGAGGTTGTGAATCAGGCTTGAGGGTTGTCTGTCACAGAGAATGGCATGTTTAGTCACAGCATTGGGAAAACATCACAATAGACAGTTCATTGTTAGACTAAACTAGTCAGTGTGTTTATAAAAGGCTGATTATGTGGGACAGAGTGTCACAGTTTTTATATCTGAGTCAAGACGGAAGAGTGACTCAGAATTAGAATACTTGACCTCTTAACCTACACTTATGTATTTTATCTAGGATAAAATGCTGCATCACTACAGTAAGCAGGTGGAGTTGTTTGGCACAAATACTGTATACCATGTAAAAGTGTTCAAAAAACGATCAAATATCAGTCAGCATTTCAAAAGAAGCACTAATTTGTTTTAATATCATCTTTTATGATAATGTTGGACTCTAAAAACAGGCTTTTTTAGATTTTGCTTTTTTAGACATTAGCCTGCTGGAAATTATCCAATTCCAACCCCAAAACATATTTGATTCTCCATGTTGTAAACATTGTAAGAACTAGCTACTTTCCTTTAAAGGCCTAATTTTACTTTTTGTAAATTACACAATGATTTGCTTTAAAAAGAAGGATTGTGGCTTCCTCGGGTTCTAGCAAGTTCTGGCAATGACACTGAGACATTCAAACAATTCTTCATCAGAACTGTCCATACATTTTCTCCTCCATCCACATCCAGGGGGGTTAGCTGTGGTGCTATGTGCTGTAAAATTCTTAATACTCCTGTGAACTGTAAACACAGGAACCTAGGACGGAACCCCCACCCCACGTCTACATTAATTTGTGTCTCTGTGCTTAAGAGAAATTGAACATAATAATTGTGAAAGAATACAAATTCAGAAACATTAAGTAAGAGCCTGAATCGCATATTTGCAACAAAACGTCTGTTATGAAATATGGTAGGTTGCCTGGCATTTTGTAGGTCCCTAGAAAGTTAAGGAGCCATGGTAACCAACTTCTTTGGAAGTCAAGGGACCCAGAGCAGGGGCCCTAATGATCAAGAGCCCTCTAATGGTATGCCCTGCTCTTCTTTTGGGCCCCCTGGTAGGGGCTCTCATAACCAGGGCCCTCTAAAAATATGCCCCCCTCTTTCCTAGGACCCCTTATAGCCAGAATAGCCGCATCCATTTTCATAAGGGACCCAAAAGCATGGCTAGGGCCCAAAAGCATAGCTAGGGCCCCCAAGAGGCCCTGGGGTCAAAGTCCCTAATAATTAGAGGATCCTTAAAATGGAGGGCCCTCTGAAATAAAAAACATATTGTATCGTAAATGTTGATAGGCATCGCAAAATGTTTTGGGCAAGGGCCCCCCCTGGGCCCTTCTGACCTTAAGGGCCACTGGGCACTGGCCCCACTGGCCTGGTCAGTAATCCAGCCGTGACAGGAGCAAATAAGGTATCTTCAGATGGACCTGAAGCTATGACATTGTCCATACTTTTGCACAGTTTTGGTTTGAAAATCTTTGGACATTTCTCTGCTTTCCTTTTTTCTCCACACTCATTGTAAAGCAAAGACAAATTGAGTGATGTGTGATTCCTAAATCAGCTCATCATCTGTTACTTGCCACAAACACAACTAATATAAATTGTTTAACTCTTGTGTCCAAATTCATTGCAGATTTGTTTTTATTCATTCAGAGGTGGATGTGTTTCTTTGTCATGTTGAAGAAGAAATAGAAAGCATAATTCATGGTTCCATCAATTACACCAAGTTGTCAAATTCCTGAAGCAGCAAAGCAGCCCCAGACCAACACACTACCACCACCACTATGATTGACTGTCAGTAGATTTTCTGAAGTTCTGTGTTAGTTTTGCACCAGATGTAACAGGACACTCTTCAAAAATGTCCATTTTTGTCAGGGCAGTCCACAAAATATTTTCCATAAGTCCGGAGAATCATCAAGATGTTTGTTGGCAAATGTTCTGGGACCTCCTGGATGAGTTGTTCATGCCCTTTTGGAGCAAATAATCTGAGATGAGTTGAGTTGAGCCTTAAAAATGACTTTGTAACCTGATAGATATTGAACACTTTGTTTTCTTATCTGTTTTTGAATTGTTCAAGGGAATAATATTGCTTAAGTTCTTCTCTAAACGATGGGTTACATGTTTCATCCAATACGTTTTAGGAAGGGACGAGTTGGGGAATGAGGTGGGGTGGTGATCATCCAACATCCTGACATCACTAATGCTCCTGTCAATGAATCCAAACAAATTCTCAGAGAAATGCTTTAAAATCTAGTAATCTTTCCTGGACAGATACACTTTTTAATACCTTTGAGAGAAAACAATGAATGAGCAAGTGTCCCAATACTTTTGTCCATGTATTGTTCATGTAAAGTAACAGTGAAGTTTCCCTATATAAACACTAGATGGAGTCCCGTCCCTTTTTCTCTGCATGATCTCAGACATGTTTACAGGCTTAGGCCACAACACACCACTGGGAGAAACCATCTGGCAGAATCAGAGACAAAGGCTGTGAGGGATGCACAGATAAACAGGTGCTTCTTCTTTATCTGATATTATATCAAACTATATGAATCCCTCAGGTAATATTCTATTCATGTCTTGTTGGAATGAGCTCTGAATGTGTTACATCAGAAATGTGCTGGGAGCTGGAGTGTGGAGGTGATGTACCGACACACCCAGACATCAAGCTGTCTGCCAGGGGCATTCCCATGGCCATTTGTTTCAGAGATTTGAAGAATGTGTGGATGGGTTGGAGTTCACACAGGGATTTTTCAGTGAATATTTGGGTTATAAAGCGAATGAAAGAGCCATAAATAATGAGGGTGAAGTTGGAAAAAATTGTGAAAATAAATAAAGATAAAAATTTTAACAATTCATAATATAATATTATATAATATAGCATTTTTCACACTATAAGGCGCACCTAAAATCCTTTAATTTTTTAAAAACTCGTCAGTGTGCCTTATAATCCAGTTGCACCTTATGTATGAATTTTAGCAGTCAGGTTGTAAGGAGCAGTAAAGCTGCTCTGTTGAAGTACAGCTTTGTACAGGAGACTGGAGCAGTATTAGCATTAGCTGCTAACCATGCTAAATGCTAGCTCTTTATCCTTTATATTAATATTAGCATTTGTACCAAGTGTAAAACAACAAAAACTAAATAATTTCATATGTTTTAGTTAATAGTTTGGATGACTTTAGTATTAATTTATAATGCAGAGCATTTTACAATAATGAAAAACACTCAGTTTAAGGTGTCCAAACTTTTGACTGGAACTGTATATAATGCATATACCCCTGACCTCTTAAGTTTACCACAGAATTGGCAAAGAGATTTTAACGTTACATCATATTATCATTTCATGTACAGGAAACTGGAGCAGTATTAGCATTATAAGCAGTATTAGCCGCTAACCATGCTAAATGCTAGCTCTTTATCCTTTATACTAATAATAGCATTTATACTAATAGTAAAACAACAAAAAGGAGTTCAACAATTCAAACAATATTAAACAGATAATCAGTTATGATATTCCCTACTGAATCTTTCAAAAGCAAAACAAAGCAAAATACTCTGGTGGGCTCTTATCTAGGGTGCTGTTAACTGGTGGTTTCTGATGCTGGTAACTCTGATAAACTTATTCTGTGCAACAGAGGTATTTCTTGCTCTTCCTTTTCTGGGTCGGTCCTGATAAGCGCCAGTTCCGTCATAACCTTTTTAATGAACCTTTAACCTGTTTACTACTTCACCTGAGGATACTTTAAACTTTTTTTAATTGTTCTGATTGACTGACCTTCATTTATTAAAGTATTTTTTTCTTTATGTAGTTGAGTAGTTCTTGCCATAATATGGATTAGAATATTACTTAAATGGGGCTTTTCACTTTATAACAACTCTACCTCTTCACAACTTTACAACTGATGCTCTCAAACACATTAAGAGGCAAAAAGTTCAGCACAGCTGTTAACTGAAAGCCTGAATTCAAGGTGACTCTCCCTTAAAAAGCTGACTAAGAAATCCAACCAAGATGTGCAAAACTGTCATCTAAGCAAGATGTGTCTACTTTAAAGAATCTAAAATATAAAACATATTCAAGAATGTTTAACATTTTATTGTTTACTAAATAATTCCAGATGGTTTATTCAAAGTTTGGATGACTTTAGTATTAATCTACTATGCAGAACATTTTTAAATAATGAAAAACACTCAGTTTAAGGTGTGTCCAAACTTTTGACTGGAACTGTATATAATGCATATACCCCTGACCACTTAAGTTTACCACAGAATTGGCACAGAGATTTTAGCATTACTTCTTATTATCATTTCATGTATCATTATCATCCATGCCTGCTGCTTCTTTCCACACCTTTAGGTAGGGCCCCAGCAGGCCCGTTGCTATGTGACATGTTGCTAGGGTGTGGAGCATCCCTGTTTTCATGGGTATCTGTCTGCAGATTTTTAAGTTGGACATTATATGAGCTCTTTTAGAGTATTAAAGGGTTTTTAACAGTTTTGTGTTCTGTATGATTTATTTTGTTTAAAATTCTGACGTTTTAAATAATAATCAAACAACTAATCATTGCAGATTTACTGAGAACAAATTTTAATTAAGTAATCCAGCTTAATCGATAAGTTGTGACAGCGCTAAGCATAGCTTTCTACCACACTAGCCTGAGGGTACCAATATATCACCCTGATAAAAATCCTCAGAGCTGCGTTTTCATTTCATAAATTAACTGAGGTTCCCTATAGGTGGCATTTAACATTGGGATTCCTAAGATATGGAGCAAGGTGGTGCTGATAAGAAATATTGAATCCACACACACACACACACACACACACACAGAAGAAAAGCATGCACACACACAAATAAACGCCACCCATATATAATATATTTTTGGCAACAGCAATTGGAAAAGGTCCTGCAGAAGAAGCAGGAAGCAGTGAAACACTAACACACACATTTAAGCCATTCAGTGTGTGTTCGTGTGTGTGTGTGTGTGATTCAGTGAAAGTATGCCAACATGAATGTTCACGTGCAGTTCAACGTGCCACTCTGCCCTAGAGAGATGAGAGGATGCAGGACAGAAGAAGAGAGATGAAAGTGGATGGTGAACAGTGGGGGGGTGAACGGTCTTATACCTAGATTTTTTTAGGCTTGGCTGTTGGACTACTCACTACTCACAGTGCAAAATAAAAAAAAAATAATTAAAAAAATAAAGTAATTAATTAATTAATAATCATAATAATACTAATTTCAAAAGTAAAAAAAAAGCTTTTAATGCTTAAATATATTATCTGTTCCTCTGTATCTCAGTAAGTTAAATATTTTCCACATTGTGCCAATAATTCAAATTGAATGGACCAATAGAAATGCCACAAAATAACTTGGAATTTTTTTTTTTTTGGAGGGGAAATTTCTTCTCCTTTTCAGTTGCCATTTTGGAGTATATAACCACTATAGAAATGTTGTGCTTTTTTTTAAACTATCCATCCATCTTTCCATTATCCACCGCTTATCCAAATTCAGGTCACAGGGGTAGCAGTTGTAACAGGGAGCCCCAAACATCCCCTCCTCACCTGGTCCTAGGTGTGCCCCGTGGTCTCACCCCGCTGGACGTGCCAGGAACACATCCTTAGGGAGGCGCCCTGGTGGCATCCTAATCAGGTGCCCGAACCAAATCAACTGGCTCCAAGACCCTCACGGATGACCAAGCTTCTCGCCCTAAGAAAGGAGACCCTAGCCACCCTTCTGAGAAAACTCTATTTAGCCACCTATTCGCAACTTCGTTCCAAAAACTGGATTGAATCCTGGATCATGCTGCTTACCATCAGCAGCAAGAGTCTGAGAGAACACAGTTGGACATGCTCTCTCTGGGTGAGGAGATGGTGCTCTTTCTCCTTATCACTTCTATTGTAATGTTGATCAGCACAGTCATCTGTTAGATGATGTATCAGTGCTGGGTTACTGCACTTTCCTCCAAAGGTGATGGGGGCTGTTGATGGAGGATCGTCATTGGCCTTCCAGATCGGAAAGAAAAAAGGGATAGAATTAGAGAAAAAGAAATCTATTGTGACGTTTATGATCTGATCTAAGAAGCTAAATACTTACAGGTGTTCACTGGAGTCATTAAACCCCCAAAGACCATGTGATACAATATGAAGATCAATAAAGAAACACAAGATTGCATATGTTTACCAATATGAGGGATATTAGGTATCTATAACTCACATTTCTTCTGGTGTTTCATGCAGTCTCAAGCCTTACACTTTGTGTTTGACCTTTTCCCTGCACTGTAACAGTAATTGTGCTTTGAATGCTTCTATTCTCGTATACCACCATACCACCAGACTATTGCCCTGCAAATAAGCAATCTGATTTGCCCCACTGAACTTCATTCACTTCATTAAATGAATGCCTGTAAGAGAGAAAGAGAAAGAGAGAGAGAGAGAGAGAGAGAGAGAGAAAGAGAATAATAGAATGAGATAGTATTTAATTTACAATGGAAGTGAGGATAGTATTTCTAAATGAGTCTGCCCCTATAAACAAAAACATCCATCCATCCATTTTCTGTAAATCAGCTGAAAGAAGTGTCAGGAATCATATGCTTATGTCCCCACCCAAAGGGCCACACCCAAAAGATCAGTTAAAGAAATGCCATTTCAGTCAATTCGGTTGAGAACATCAGATTGTACACAGCAAGGTTAACCAGCAGACTTTGTCTGAGGGAGGGATCTGTACCTACTGTCCATGGCTCACCAACAGAGACCTTAAATGGCTCATCCTGAACAGGACTGAAATTGGCAAGAATAGAGCTGGGGAGATCTCTTCATTTGACAGTGATTTTGTGCAAAGAACGTTTTGTTGAATGTCTTTTGTACAGTCCATAAATGTATTCAAACTTGTATAAAAAGATGAATAATTTGTCCCCCTTAATCACCTTTAATCAAGTCAGTATGTTTTACCTTATCAGTTATAAAAAAGCATAAATTGTTGCACATCAAATGTTAAAATTGTGACTGATCTCAATACATTTTTCAAAAAGTGTTATTAAGGTAAAACATCTAAATATACCACAGGTATTTTAGTCCTTATTATATTCTTCAAAAAGTTCAAGCCCAGCATCAAAAAATCTACGTTTTGTTAGACTATATAGGTGCAACATTATATATAAATAAGCATTTTGTTTACCTCAAAATATGATGTTTTGGATCTTTATAAGAATGTGTGCACCATATCTACAAAAAATAATACACATTAACACAGTAATAATGGAAACAATTCAATAGGTCACTTTTCTCTAGGTTACTGTTTTTTTGCTGTTCATCATTAACTTGTGGTTTTCTCTAGTCCCTTTGTATTCTCTGTAATCTCTTTGTTTTCCTCTTAAGCACCACCATCTTTGTGGTGACATCATGGTCTCAGAGGAGGGGTGTGAGGACAACACAGTCTGATACAGCATCTGTTAGAAGAATCCTCCCCCTCTCTCTGGTGTAGGATTATCTTATGTCTTGTGTGATAATACAGCAGACAGTGTCATGACTGTACTATAAAATAAGATCAATCAAGGCTGTTTTAAGATGACATATGAACTGAATAATGCTAGTATTAAATTAATCAGTCTAGATTTGATAAGCTCTTTAGGTCCAGTCGATAACTGGATATGGTACTGAAAACTGAAAACTGAGAAAAAAAAAATATTTAAAAATAAAAATACAATTTTAGTAAATTGTTTAAAAAACCATAATCATATACTTAAAAAAATAGCAGTGATTTTTTTAACAACCAATTATCTGGTTAACAGCTTACAGCTGAGTTTTGGAAATGGGTTTAAAAAAATCAAAAGTCAATTTACAGAACCTTTGTCTGTAGTAAAGCAGTGCTGGAACAGATGGTGTTACTGCTGTAACTCTCTACTGCAGCATTTACACACTTACACACAGCTCATTCACACTTTCTTCGTAATCACTAGAAAAAGACACACAAACCCAAATAACTCTGAAACTATTAAAAGTCTTTTCTTTAGAAAAAATATAGCTGAAGCCAGAGAGTAGTGAGTACTGTTTTCTTAACCTTTAAAATATAACTTTTGGAAACTGGAAAAAAATTGAGTGCAGAACCCTGTCTGGCTGACCCACATGGCAACACCTTTAACTCAGTTTAAAATTGGACTAAGCCTCAGTTTCAACAGTGAAGAGACGAATTAGAGGTCTGACAGGTGAAGTGAAATCATTACTAAGATGATAAAATAAAAAAGCAGTATGTCAATAGAGATATTTATATTTACCGTATTTTTTGAACTATAAGGTTACTTAAAATCCTTTAATTTACCAAAAACCTCAGGGCACCTTATAATCCAGTGCACCTTATGTATGAATTTTACCAGTCAGGTTGTAGAGAGCAGTAAAGCCACTGAAGTACTGCGTTATAAAAGAAGCTGAAACTGGAGTAGCATTAGCCGCTAACTACAGCGGTAGCTCTTTTTCCATTTAGAGGTGAGTATATCGGACTGTAGGGTTCCTCTGGCTAGAGCTGCTGCTAATTGCGGCTAGTGCTTCTGCTAACGAAGCTGTTGAAAAATAAGTCTACTAGAAATAAATGGAGAAAGTAGAAAATGCATTATTAACAAAAATAGTTTTCAGAGAAATCTGTGCGACACCCTTGTTCCTTACTATTGTCGCTTAAAATGCGCCTTATAATCCTGTATGTATGTATGTATGTATGTATAAAAATAGACCAGAAAACAGACATTCATTGATAGTGCGCCTTATAATTTGCTGTCTTAGAGTGTAAAAAATAAGGTAGTTAAAAAACAATAAAAGTACTCTACTTTTTCATTATGTGAAACTCTGCTTAAAATTGTTTTCATATTATAGTAAGATGATATTGGTGGATATCAATACATGAATAGGTGGGTATACATAAATGTGTTGTTTATGTCACATTATCACAAAAACTTTTCACAAAATAGGCTATTTTTACCATTTATCTTGTTTATTTATTATATGAACTATGAACTGGGAAGCAAATGGTATGATTTAAATAGTTAACAATGGTTACATACTGATTACATAATTTGGACCCATTAAAGGCCACAGCAGAAAATGAAGTTTCAGAACAGATCTGTGATAAAGGAAGTAGTAGAAAAAGCTACATGCTTCACAGTCAAACACAGCGTAATGTGTACAGGCTTATTAATAATAGTCAGTAGTCCCACTGAGAAAAAAAGAGAACAAAACACATAAACAAATCCACTTCTGAATGGCTTAAAAAAAAAAAAAAAAAAGAAAGGTGGTTTTGGAGTGGCCTGGTCAAAGTCTGATTGAGATGCTGTGGCATGATCTTAAACTCCATCCAATGTGGCTGAATTAAAACAATTTTGCAAAGAAGAATGGACCAAAATCCCTCCACAGAGATGTGAAAGACTCGCTGCCAGTTATCTGTAAAGTTTGACTGCAGTTGTTGCTGCCAAGGGTTGCAAAACCAAGTTATTAGGTTTAACAAGACTAAACACGGCTACAGCTGTGATGTTATTTGTGATAACACACAAATAAATGCTTAAATGTGTACTGTAAATTTGTGTAGCACTGACCTCGAGTGTTCTATTGCTTTTATACAACAGTTTTTTTTTTCAGAATAAAGAAAATAAATCAAAGAACTTTAAGAAATTAAAAATGAATATGCTTTAATATGGACTGTGCCTTCCGCCAAAAAGTAGTTCCACCACAACTGTAACAGAACTGAAACTTAACTACAAAACGGTGTATGGTTCATACAGACTAACACCACGAAAGTTAGCTTGAAATCAAAATTGGGAATAAGTGAAGATGGTAACGTTAGGAGCGTGAAATAACGCTAATACTCTCCTCTCCTGCTTTGTGGAGTCGTCTTCAGGTAAGAGCTGCGCAGTTTTTGAGATTTTCTGCTTGTTTTGTTGGGTGGTGTTGGTTTTAGCTAGCTGGCTGTACTGTGGTTAGGTTAGCGTAGCTTGCCTTAGCTCAGCATTAGCTTAGCTTAGCCTAGCCTGGCTGGTTAAGTTATCGTTTTGGCTGTTAGAAAGCAGTAACCAAGCGATTTTCTCTCCCTTTTTTCCACAAAAGACGAGCCAGCTCTGCAGGTGAGTGTGCCGCAGCTGAGTGCTAGCCTGTGCTAAGCTAATGCTGCTGCAGGTGTCCTGTGTGTATAAATACGCCGGTACTCGGCAACGCGTCGGCGGAGTGATACAAGTTTAGTGTGAGAAGGCCGTGATGTTATCACATATATCAGCACGGCTAGAACACTTCTCAACCAATCAGATTGTGAGGTTTATTTGATCTGATTTCTCAGAAATTACAGACATCAGATATCTCAATATTAAACACATGAGAGTGGGGGATTCAAGTGTGTGATTTAAGCACAAATTGAACTTGAGTCACAGGTTGACTCATGCATTGACTCATGCTATTTAAAGTTGTGTTGCCTCTGTATTTTATATTAACTGAAAGCAGCACTTCACTTCTGTCTTTCTTTCCACAGGTTCCTATTTATAATGAGAGGCCTGTAACACCTGACAGGTTTCATCAGGGGGTTACTGTTGTATAATGCGATGCCTGCAAGCAAAAACAACACTAAACTTATAATCTATTCTAAAGACACAGGAATACAACCACAGAGATTTTGTTTGTATAACTATCCCGCTGCTCTTTTGTAGATTTCTCAGCTTAGAATATATGTATATATATATATATATATATATATATATATATATATATATATATATATATATATATATATATATATATATATATATATATAGTGCTGTGCAATACCTTCTGTGAAAATAATACAGTACCTGTCAAACGTTTGGACACTCCTCTTTTCATTCATTGTGTTTTGATGATTTAATTTTAATGATTTTTACATTGTAAATATAATATTGAAGACATTAAAGCTATACATGAAGATCTGCAGAATTGTTTATGTAACAAAAAGTGTTAAACAAACCAGAATATGTTTTATACTTAAGACATTTATCTTTGAGGACAGATCTGCACACTCTTGGTATTTTAATCAAAGTCTCTTCATGAGATAGAGTGACCTGGAAGGAGTTCCTGGAGGTGCTGAACAATAGTTGCTGCTTTTCTTTCACGCTGTGCTTCATCCCAAATCACCATCTCATTTGATTAGATTTAGGTCAGAGGATTGTGGAGGACAAACACTTGTCTGTTTTCGTTTACTACAAAGTTCCATATGTGTTAATTGTTTTATCATCTTTATTGTTAATCTACAACGTAGAAAAAAAATAACGATTGTGTCACTCTATTCCTCCTGCTCCTGTGTCTACCAGCTCTTCCACACAACAAGACTGATCGCATCCATGATCACCTGGCTATTGATTTCACTTGTTTCATGCACTATATACACCCCTATACTTCATTTTCTCCCTGCTGAGTATTTGATTGGTTCCGTCATAATGCATGATGCATTTCTCTTGGGTTTTGTTTATATCTGTGTATGACCTTAGTGTATTTACAACTCTAATTTTGCCTTGCCCTCTGATACTGTCCTACCATGTGTTTACTTGGACTGTCTCACTTCCCTTTGTATGTTTACTGCACTTCGTATTTGACTGTTGGTTTTGACCCTGCCTGTTTTTGATTATGATTCTGAATAACCCATTTTCAGTAAAGCCTTTTATTCATATCCTTGCTCGTCTTATCTATGTCTAGCCCTGACACATTCAATGAGAGATGTGTGCAAACCTATGACTGGTACGGTAAAAGGCCATTTAAAGGCCAGTTCAAATTTTACACTGTTTGGACGAACAAATTCTTTGGACCAATCACAGTCCCAGGGGGTCTAGAATCTCCACCTACTGCTCTGTGAACCTGTGACTCCTACTGTATTTAATTTGCATCCCAGCACTGTGGTTCGGATCATGGCAGAGAGGATTATAACCACTGATTATTCTTGTTTCATATTATGCATATGTGATATCTGATGTCTGTAAGTTTTGGTGAGAATGGGTAATTGCACCGAGCATGCGGAAGAATCATTTTAAACTGGGCGGGTGTGATGCGGTCTCCTTTCAGAGTGGATGAATCTGATTCCAGGTTATGTTCAGTCAGAAAGAGAGAGAGAGCGCGCTCAGTCAGAAGCTTCAAACTTTTTTGGTTTTACTATGAGTGAATGAGCTACTGAGCTCTGAGTTTCCCCTTCTGAAGTCTCCATTGCTCCACCAGCGGCTCGCGTTCAGTAAAACTGAGCCGAATCCTCTTTTAAAGGCTGTACGTGTGACGCAAGTACGTAAAGACGTGTGACGTGGCCAGAAGAACTCCGGCGAAAAGCGACCCGACACCCCAGTTTTTAGAATTAATATATTAGGCTTAGCAGGGATGGTCTTTCCAGCACACTGGTAGCATCATTAAACACAATATTGTATCCCTTCTCCACTCAGAAATGCTTCTGCTTTCAGTTTAGAAACAAAATAATATGGACTGCCACTTTAAATAAAGGGACAGTTTGAAGAAAAATTAGGTATGAAGGAATGCAGCTATAATGGCTTGATAGGTAGCTTGCTAATAAGGCTAGTATTACAGTGCTCCCTACAACAGTGCTCAAGTGCTACTCCACAAGATTAATATAAAAAAAATAATCTTCACATTTTATATAGAAATAGTGTGTTGGTAATTATACAAATACTCTTTAAACATAGTAGTAGTATGAAACCTGTGGCTTATTTCTGTTCCATTTTCCCATTCTCTCTCTCTCTGCCTTCCTGCATTCCAGCCTAAAGCCCCTTTAATGGGAATGGTATTCCCCAGTGGCAGTAGTCTCTTTCAGCAGGATAGGATAATCCTATCCTATCAGCAGGCACTGCTCAGGAATGGTTTGAGGAACACCTAAAGAGGTCTTGGTATTGCCCCTGGCCTCAAAATACTCCAAGTTCTACAAAACTTTAAGATATGCTGGAACAAGTCACTTCCATGGTGTCTCCACCCTGCAATTAACAGGATTTAAGAAATCTGCTGCTTACTTTTTTTTCCTACATTGTAAATGAATGTCTCGCATACTCGTAATTTACTGGTGAAGTTGAAAACGAAAAATAAAAAGTGAGAAATGAAAAGTAATTTACCAGCAGAGATTCCTAATTTCTAGCGCTAATCTTCCTTTACGTTTGCCTTTTTTCATTTTGGCACTTAAAGCACCATCCATGCCAGAAACTGAATCACAAAATGTCAATTTGAAATTGATTTTTCCATGTTGTGTTTTCATTTTAATTCTGTCAGAAATGCAGCCTATTGGAAGGACAAATAAATAAAAACATTAACATTGAATTTTTGATTTTAGTTTTGACATTTATTATGCAGTTATTTTTCTTTTAACAATTAGCTTTTTCATTTTTCATTTGTCTGTGAAATACCTGTATAGTAATGAAAATCAAATGGCAAAAAGCCTTTTTAATTTTATTTTTATTTTTGTCACATATGACCCATAGTTACAGTGGCCAAACACACAACAGACACACACGGATACCAAACACATAGATTATTAAGTAAATGGCTAAAGCTTTAAGAATGATCAGGGACAGGCAAGGTCAGCAACAAAAGGGCAACAGAGACAAGCAACATACCAGAGTAAGCAAGAAGGAGTTCATACACAGGATATCCAACAATAGAGTAAAAGGGCAAGGCTAAAAGTATAGTTAAAATTGCAAAAATAGGTTGGCAACAAGAAGGCTAACAAACAACAAAGGGCTAAGCAAAAGAGTGGTGAAAAATACAGAAACCGCTCTGTAAACAAAGATGCAAACACAAAAGAAATTCGGGGTAGAAGAGCTATAAAAAATTGATTTGATACCGGGCAATATGGGACTGAAACGGGGGGCTATATATACTAGGAGGACTAGGTGAAAATGATCAAAGGCAGGTGAAGCATCACGTGATCAGGCATGTCCAATAGGTTAGACACTGGTGCATCCTGGGAAGTGGAGTCTTTAGTGAGTGAATTAGAATCTGGTGCAGGCAGACAGACAACGACAAGACTGACATCCGTGTTCACGTAAAAAAATGTATCACAAATTCAGTGATTTATTTTGATTTTTAATTTTGTCATAATATTTTCACACGTTTGGAAAAAGAAAGTACCAAATGGTATTTGCATTTTCATTTTAGTCTTCTTATTTCAGGTTTATTTTTGTAGGATTTAATTCCCATATTAACATCGCTAACAATGAATGTCCACAAACTGCTGCCACCCCACTCCATGCTAACTGATAGGCAAGAAGACATAGATAGATAGATAGATAGATAGATAGATAGATAGATAGATAGATAGATAGATAGATAGATAGATAGATAGATAGATAGATAGATAGATAGATAGATAGATAGATAGATAGATAGATAGATAGATAGATAAAATATAACAATACGTATACTGTATGGTGTCCATTTGGCACATTTGTTTACAGGTGCAGCCTGGCCTGTAGAACCTGTACACTCCTTGGTTGAGGAACCTGGTGTACCAGCTCCAATAGATGCCCAATTGTTGATCAGGCAAATCTGGCAACTGATCAGATCAAGGATGTGTTACAATCTGGTGGAGAAACTCCTGGGAAAACCTTGTAATGTGTGAGTGAGCATTGTGTTACTGAAAAATGCCAGTTGGAAGCCCTGCCATTAGAGGAAACACATGGATATGGCCACAGGATGTCCTGCACATATTGCTGACCTGTTAGTGTCCCTAAAATCACCACTAGGGGTGACTGACTATCATATGTGATTGCTCCCCAGATCATCCCATCACCAGCTGGTGCAGTGTGTTGCTCCACAGCAAAGGCAAAATTAAAGTGTTCACCACTTCAAGATCTCCATACTCAGATCAGATAGTTGTATCTTAAACAGAACCTGGATTTGTTACTGAAAATGATATGCTTTCAGCAGATAGAAGTCTATGTACTTTATTTATGACAAAGTCATGCAATTTGGTGTGTAACTGGCCATTCTGCTACTACTATTAATAAAGTGTAAAGTTTGTCAACTGGACAAAATGTAAAGTCTCTCACCAAGAGGTACACTACCCAAATTTCTTCAGGAAATGCATTTTCTTGTTGTTGTCTACAAGTCTTCATGCATTTTTAATTGTTAATTGTGACATACTTCTTAAAACACTCTGTGCAGATACAAGCCAATGTTTAAAGTCTGTGGTTATATACATAAATGCCTACTTTTCATAATTGCACTACAACAGTGCAGCAGCAGATATGCAGCAAAGACTGCAAAACATGCATCCAATTGTATCTCTGTATCTCCTCCCTTTTCCTATCCATCTTTCCTAGAAGAGAGGCCCCATCTGTTGGATCTTGTTAGTGAGCGACTCCAAGAAAGAGCTATTATCTCTAGCCTGACTGTGTGTGTGTGCGTGTGTAGGTCTGTGAACAATGTACTGCCTTTAGTTGCACTGTATGGGTAGGCTTTTCTGACTGTTACTGCTTTAAAATAGCTTTGTATTTGGTGCAATATCCCTTTTTTTTACCAACTTCAATTGTGTAAAGAAAATCGATTACAATCAGAAAATCCTAGACTATGCATTGATTATCAAGCCTAGTTCCAGCCTGAATCTAACAGGGAAACCAAAGTGGCTGTAGCAAATTAATGCACACTTCAGCTGATATACTCCTCCCACAGGTTCAGCTACAGCCGATACTTCCAGAGCTTACTACTCCACATTTCTCTACAGTACCCAGATACACAAAACTGACTCAGCAAAATGTATAGAACCATGATATGTAGCATTTTTTATAAAATCATAACCTACAGATAAAAATCGGTAAAATACATGTAAAAAAAAATTCTGATGAAGATTATGATTTGGGGCCCTTTTCACTAGTTGTCAACAATAGCGAGCCAAATGCCATGAAAACGGCCCTGTTCTGGAGAGACGTACCTCTTCCTGGTCTTGCTGTGTTAAGAAATGCCCTGTGATGGTCAAAGGTATCCACATGTAAATAGTGTAAGTTTCCAATTTATGTGTAAAATGTGTAATGTGTAAAATTAAGTGTTCTTCTCTGGTTGGACATTTAAGGACAGCAAAAGGGCTTAGTTTTTTTTGTTAATATCAGATCTCCCATCTCTGCATGTATCCACATATATTTCAGGTATATTTCAGGAAAGCGCAGCGACTCGGTTCCAATACATCAGCTCACAGACGCTTTGTGCTGATTGACATCACCCTAGGAGTGATGAGGATAAAGAGTGCCATCTACCAACTCTGAAAGAGCAAGGCCAATTGTGCTTTCTCAGGGCTCTGGCAGCTGATGGCAAGCGGTATAACCGGGATTCAAACACTGTTTTCTTGTTTAATTGTTACATTGACTGTTTGACAAATTACCTTAGGAATATTGTCATATTGATTTTAGATGGCAATATTGTACTGATCTACAGTCACAGCTGTTAATATTGCTTTTTGAAGCTGATGTATCTGTGGCATTATGTTGTTTTAATTGAAGTTAACAATGTACACATATATGCAAGACATATATGAAAGACAAAGAATTTACTTATTCAAATTTGTAGTATATGCTGTAATACACTGTAATGTATTCTACACCAGCTTATTTTGTTCTGTAATGCAGACGACAATAGACTATTATTCACGCCTATTTCTCACTTTTGTAGCATGCTGTCTGAACACAGCGGGTGACCTAATTATCAGCTGTGCAGAACAAGTGCTTTGAAAAGAAGATAAACACATGAAAGTGGCACTCCACGACACAGTCGACATTGATACAAATAAAGACTTTAGAGTGCCTGTCTACATTTATTCAGGACAGAAAGATTCCTGACACTTTTATTAAGTTAGAAATCTTAATTGCGGAGGAAGCAATTTATATATGTCCTTGCATGAGTGAATAAGACACACATTAATTTATATGTGCAGTTATGTCTGTGTAGGAGGCATTCTAATTAAACGGTTTGGTGGTCTAAGTAGATGGTGTATTCTGGAGATTACACACACACACACACACACACACTGTCCTGCATAGGAAGGAGTGAGAAATAGAGAGGAAAAGAAAAAAAGAGAGATTAACTGGCCAATATCACCTTCACTGACATCAACAAGTACTGCGCCCTCCATAATTATTGCCTATATATATATATTAGGACAACTATGCAAAAAAAGAGAATAATCTTAGCTTTAATTCAAGTGCCTTTATTTGGTGGGGGGAAAAAAATCACACATTAAGAAATAAATCTTTTAAATGAAATCAGGTGTTCCACAATTATTGGCACCCTGGTGTTAGTACTTCGAACAACTTCCTTTTGCCAACAAGACAGCACTTAATCTTCTCCTTTAACTCTTCACAAGATGGGAGAATACAAAAAGAGGGATCTTTGACCATTCCTCTTTACACAACCTCTCCAAATCATCCAAGGTCCTGGTTCTTCTTCTATGCACTCTCCTCTTCAGCTCACCCCAGGTCTGGGGACTTGAGAGAAGCTTGATTTGTGCCTTGTGAACCATCCTTCTCACTGTGCGTGGTGGAAAGATACACTTGCATCCTCTTCCAGGCTTGTTTGTCACTGTTCCAGATGTTTTCAACGTTTTGATGATTGCTCTGACTGTAGATAAGCGCAGGTGAGTGGCTATTTTCATCGTCTGATTTATGAAGGTTGACACACATCTGTAATGTGTCCTCTGATCTTTCCCATGTTTAAGAGTAAGAAATAGGCCTCTGTGTAACGCCATATTTATACCCCAGGAAAACAGGAAGTGATGAATTACTGATTAGAGGTTCCTAGATACTTTGATCCACTACAGTAAGCAAACTACAGTAGAAATGACATAAATAGTTAAAATAAATGTATTTCCAAGAAATTGTTAAGGGTGCCAATAATTGTGGAACAGGTCATATTGATTTTTTTTTTATTATTATTATTTACTTGAGTTGAAGACTTTCTATTTTTTTCAGAGTAGGATCATGCTGCTGCAATAAAAAAAAAATTACTGTAAGGCTTTTAACACATTTTAACCAGGGGTGCCAATAATTATGGAGGGTGCTGTATCTTGTCCCATGACTTCTGCCATGTCCCACAGAAGCTAAAGACCAATGCACTGACTTGTGAGATATGTGTGTGGGGCAGGGCTAAAATTACAGGGGAATTTAATTGACCCCTAATTAGGACGAACAGAATCCATGTCTGGAAGAATCTTTTAAGGCAAGGCAAGGCAATATGCCTCACTCATATTATTGGTCACATGACTTGGGTTTTTATTAAGGTAGCACCTACACAAGCCACGGCACTACTATCTGACATTCTTAATTACACTTTATTGCCTTCAGTAAATCACTCACATGAAGATGTTAGTTTGTTTCAATTTACCATTCCACCTTAAATGCTGCTGTGGCAACACACAGGCTTCAGTGCGAAGATGTGTTTTTTTACATTTTTGACTTAAAAATTTCAGCTTTTAAGGTGGAACAGAACACAGTCAGTCAGTTTCTAAAATACATTATTTTCCAGTGTGGGTAGATATTGGAAAAGTATTACTTGTGTGTTTAAAGTAACTGTTGGTTCAAAAGTGTGGCTGTTTCCTTAAATGCAGCTTATATTTAATTCACAAAATCAACATGAGCAGGGGAAAAGTTGGAGATATAAGACACTTTTTTCATGCTAAGTAGAGTAAGATGAAACATGTCAGTCATACCAGTAAAGCTACTACAGTATATTCTGAATTAAGCTGCACAGACAGGGATGGAAAGAGAAGAGGGGGAAGGGTGATAGATAGAGCAGCAGAGCAGAGCAGAGCTGTATTATGTAACACATTATAAAAAATAGCCTCGTTTTAACAGTTCATTGATTGTTTTTACTTACTCATAAGTGTGTTTAGTTAATGTGCGGTAATATCATGCTCCTGTAATTGCCTACAAAACATCATTAGTGCTGTCACACTTACCCAATTAAATTACATTTTAAGCGTCCTTCTAAATGAATTGGGTTAGTCGTCCTTTTTGTTCTGTCTCTCTTTCAGAGGAAAAAAACAAGCTTAACAAGCACTTAATAATATACCACTTTAACACACTTAGAGTCACTGTTCTTAGACAGGGATTAAGCTTACACAAAGGCAGGTTTCTATTTGACATTTTTTCCATTTTTTTAGGAATCCACAGTATTTATATGTATATATACTGACTTCGGACTTGATAAAACACAGTGGATCAACACCAGCAGATGACATGTTTCTCCAAACCATCACTGATTGGTGGAAATTTTACACTAGACCTCAAGCAGCTTGGACTGTGTGTCTCTCCACTCTTCCTCTAGAATCTGATCCCTTGATTTACTAATGAATTGCTAAATTACTGATGATCAGTGATGGTTTGGAGAGACATGACATCTGCTGCTGGTGTATTCAGTCAGTGCAGTCTTACAGCACTTCATGCTTCCATCTACTAAAAACTTTTATGGAGATGCAGATTTCATTTTCCAGCAGGACTTGGCACACTGCCCACACTGCCAAAAGTACCATTTGGTCTTATTGGAAAATCACTGATGGGTTTACATTGGCTGTAAGCCATAATCATAATCAACACTAAAATAAATACACACTTAAAATAGATGTTTCTGTTTGTAATGCATCTATTTAATATATGAGTTTCACATCTTCAATTGAATTATGCCCGTTATATATATTTTTTTCAGCTCCACTGAAGATTTTGAAGTTTTTTTCTGTAGTTCTATAATCACAAGCTGTAGTTGTTCTGTTTCAGTGTAAACTTTCTTAGCCTCCATTATAATTCTTCACTGATCAGACAGTGAGTGAACACAGTGTTTAAAACCTCCAGCAGCACTGCTGTGTCTGATCCACTACCATGCCAGTGTTACTCACTGCAGTGCTGAGAATAATAGCTGCTCTGTGGTGGTCTCTCCTGTGGGGTCTTGACCATTGAAAAACAGGGTGAAATGATTGTAAAGAAATATACAGGACTACAGTCTGTAATTATAGAACTACAAAAATGCTTCTATTATGCTCAGTGGAGCTGAAAAAAATGCATAATGGGCATAGTAACAAATAATTCTATGCTTTATTAAATTATATATGTATACATATTAATACTGCAGCTTCCAAAAAAATGGAAAAGTTCAAATTGTAACCTTTGTGTTGGTTTAATCCTTGTGCTGAGAATAATGACCCACCATCCAAATAATAACTGCTCTATTGTGGTGGTCTATCCTGTGGGGTCTAAGGCATTGAAGAACAGGGTGAAAGGAGGATAAAAAAATATACAGATAAACAGAAGGATGGCAGTCTATAATGCTTGTAATTTTCATCCTGTCTGAAATTGTTTATAGTTTATATTTCTATAATGTAATGCTGTATTTTACCATACTGTGCTTTATTCTATAGAGCTGTGGGTGGAAGCAGTAATAGCATGTCTATGTTTGCTTACATCGACCAATCGCAGTGAAAAGTTAGGAAATGAGACCAGAAAATCCCACTGCCTCCGAGGACTGAACTAGCCTGGACTGATAAAATGGGTCACACACACACACACACACACATAAACATACACAGTTCTTTTCTTGCCATGCCTGACTGCATCTAAAAGCCAAAGGAAAGCCTTACCCCTCTTTAATGTCTATGCTGTGTGTGTGTGTTATGTGTGTGTGTGCACCTGAAAAGAATCTGGAAGAGCACTGCTGTCTGAATTTGCAGTTACGATGCAGTAGCAGATCTACAAGCATTTTATCTTTATATGTGTGTATGTTTGCTTACACTCTCACACATTCTGCTGTGCTAGACTTTACTGGAACTGCCTACTTGACCATGATTAGCTCCTGTGGGAGTTTGCTCACCATGCATTGCTTCTTATGTAGCTGGGCTGTCTACTTCCTGCTATGTATTGAGTTTCTAAAATGCACACTTGCCTTTATATCCACAGCCATTGGACAGTACAATTGGACAGAAACTGCTACCACTCTCTATTGCGGGGGCCCTTTTTAACTGGTTTGCTTTATTGGTTACTGACTTTTGATCATGTGATGCTGCATAATTCATCATCAGCACCCCTCTGGCCATTCATCCCATCTATGGAAGAGACCACTTTAAAACCACTGCTTACCAGATGCAGTATGATCTCAGTCCTTACCGTTTAAATGATGTCAGCACAGTGGTGCACCTAGTAATGTGCGTGTCTCATCAATTCTTCAACAAGAGATCAGTGAGTCACCGTGTACCTACAAAGAGCACCTATGGTGCTGTAATAGTACTAAAGTATTTGCCCCTTCCCAATGGTTTCTAATTTGCAGAACTGTCACATTTAGATGTTTTGGATCATCATAAGCAGCAAATGCAATCAGACATTTGATTTACAGAATTGTTTTAACTTTGCTACATTGAGAAACGGCCCATTGCAGGTCCTGACATAGTGTCTCAACAGTATTCAAACTATGACTTTAACTTGCTTACTCTTAAATAAGTATTTATTTTGCTTATTTCAAGCCATTCACAGATGACCTTGCTACGTGCTTTGGGTCATTGTCCTGCTGCATAACCCAATTAAACCTGAGCTTGAACTGAGAGGCAGACATTCTACCTCAAATTTCATGGTTAAGTCAAGTATATAACAAATTGTCCAACTCCTGCAGTGAGAAAGCAGCCTCAGACCATTGCACTACCATCACCGTGTTGGACTGTTAATATGATATTCTTATGGTGGAAGTCAGTGTTAGCTTAATGGTAGTTGTAACGGGACCAATGTTTTCTGAAAAGCTCTAAAACTGACTCATCAGCAAACAGATTCTTTTTTTTTAATGTCTTGAGGGTCATGAAGATGCTTTTTGACAAATGTCTTTGCGTTATCTTTGGCCAGTAGTGGTACAAGTGGTTCCTTCTGAATAAGTCTTTAATGCATTTAATGCATTTTAATTTTTTAACATATATATTAATATTTTATTATATAAATCAGTTTTGAAGTGCCTGCAAGTTTTTTTATAATGTATAACATTACTTTTAATGTCAGACAGAAGCAGCTTTATAAAGCTATGTTTGCTAGCAGGAATAATCTTGTTTTTTGTTTTACACCGTTAAGAAATAATACTTGCCGCATTTAGATGGTTCCTCAAGCTTGATGTGCCACCATGATATGCTAGTGGAATATCACACATTTGGCACACTGCCTTTGTCTCGTCTACACTCAATTTGAAATGCTTTCAAACAGCTGAGCTTCTCAGCATTTTGCCTCTCTTATACCTCCATTAACCTGAACGGAAGTGTGATGTTAGAGCGAGGTGGAGCTAAGAAAAGGAAAAATAATATGTGAATACCAAAATTAAAAACCGGATACCTACTTAACGAGCAAATATCCGAATACCCGAATATTCGGGTCCAGCCCTAACGCATAGGGCCCTTAGTCTGCTTTAAAATACATGACACGTTCTACTGTAGGTAAGTGATGTTTGTGTTCAATTGGTCGATCAGTAATCATGCCTGGGTGTGGCTTATGAAAGGATGATGTAGGTTTTGAAAAGTCTTTATCATTAATAAATGGAATAATCATTTAAAAGCTGCCTTCATTGATCTGAAGCATGTAAACATAATATACATCATATACAAAATGAAAC
Organism: Astyanax mexicanus; assembly: GCF_023375975.1. Classification (NCBI taxonomy): domain Eukaryota; kingdom Metazoa; phylum Chordata; class Actinopteri; order Characiformes; family Acestrorhamphidae; genus Astyanax; species Astyanax mexicanus. The sequence continues at coordinate 20,288,649 of NC_064410.1, read as the reverse complement.
ATAAACAGCACAGCTGTATAAAGTAGGTGTTTGAAATGACCAGTGACTTTATCTATAAGGAAGGTGCCCAGAATAGACTTCCCACTGATTGCTATTACAGGGGCAAAGGGCAGTTGGTTGGGGCAAGAGAAGACAGAGATAACACTGCCTTGTTTGGTTTGTATTGTATTAAATTGGCCCATCTGGTGCTTTAAAGGACGAGCGCAGACTGCTCTTTGTATTCCCTCACCATTTGCCTCATTTCAATAAGGAAATCAATTATGTTAAGCAATTAAGTTTAGGCCACACGCAGCTGGAAAGACACATATAGACACAGTACTGTATCTAAGATCCAGTGGGCCACAATTCAAAACAAATAATGCTACAAAATAAAAATGACTTTTAATAAATAAAAACATGAAAAGCATGAGTGCAATTGGTTTGCTTGTTTTGTTACAATTGCCATGGCTCAACCAAGCCTATAGTCTAATGTAGGCTGAATGTAGGTTGAAGTATGCTATTAGGTTATCGCAGTTACCCATGAGCTGGGGGTGTAAAAGTGGTCTAATAATGAGATTAGGGGGGCCCTGGCTGCTCTATGGGTCCCAGTGCAATTGCCCTGCTTGCATTAACAGCAGTTATAATGTTGCACACACATGCTGAAAATCCCCTGATATACATCCAACAATGATTGTATCTCAATGCTTAATTCACTCAGTTTCATGTAGTAAAGTTGATAATGTGAAATTCCCATTTTTTCTTAGGGGGTAAATTTGTTTTCCAATCAAATTTCATTGGCTTGTACCTTCTCCATGACAATAAAGTTGAATTTAATCTCACCTACTTCTATTTTTTTTGTGTTTATTCCTAACACATCTGCACACATCAAAGTTTGGATCATAGTCGTGATTTATATAGTTTTATAACAGTACCAGATACAATTTGGACTTAAATTCTGAGTTTTTTCATTATTTCCAAATTTTCTGCATATTAAGTAAACAAAATGTGTCCAACTCTTAAAAAGTGTTACATTCTTCATTCTTCATTGTACACACCTCTTGCTTAGATGTCAGCTTTGCACACCTTGGCTGGATTTTTTCAGTCAACTTTACAAGGTAGAGTCACCTGGAATTGAGGCTTTCAATTAACAGCTGTGCTGAATTTGTCAAGAGTTAATTACTTGAATTTCTTGTCCTCTTAATGTGTTTGAGAGCATCAGTTATAAAATTGTGAAAAGGTAGAGTTACAGGTATACAGTAAATAGTTATTTTTTAGTAATATTCTAATCCTTATTATGGCAAGATCTACTCAACTAAGTACAGAAAAAAATACTTTAAGTAAGGAAGGTCAGTCAATCAAAAAAAAAATTAAGAATTTTCAAAAAGTATCTTCAAGTGCAGTCGCAAAGAATGTCAAAAACGTTATGATAAAACTGGCTCTCATCAAGATCGCCCCAGGAAAGGAAGAACAAGAGTTACCTCTGTTGCACAGGATAAGTTAATCAGAGTTACCAGCCTCAGAAACTACAAGTTAACAGCACCCCAGATTAGAGCACCTAAATGCTTCACAGAGTATTTTGGTTTGTTTAACACTTTTTAAGTTACTACGTGATTCCTTATGTGTTCATTCATAGGCAGAAGGACTTCAGTATTCATTTACAATGTAGGAAAAAAAACATTAAAAAAAGAAGGTGTGTCCTAACTTTTGACTGGTACTAAAAATGTGTCTTCAGATTCATCCACTTATTTTGCTTATCTTTGTCCTGGGCTGCACACTGCAGTCCAGGCCATGGTGGGAGTTTTTGGGCATGGGGCAGCCAGCACCATCTGTTTCTCTCTAAATCAGTGTCCATAAAACACACACACACACACACACACACACACACACACACATGAATACACACAGAGAGAAGTGTTCTATCAACGATGTTTGCCTAATCAGCATGGAGAGCTTATTAAAACCTCTCAGCTATGTTTGGCTTAGGCGTACAGCAGAACTGCTGAAAATGAAATGCACCATATCCATATTGCAGCAGTGCAGCATCATATATCAAAACTCTTAGAAGACATTTTCATAAAATGTAAATATATTTTGCTTAATTAAACCATAAGCATGCAGTTTTATATATAATAATAATAGCATAATGGTAATTTGAATGGGAAAGGATTAACAACATTATGTAGCACTTTCACCTAAATCTAAATCACATTGATGGTCCACTGACCTGTAATAGGAAGAACAGTATTGCTATCATTGCTACTCATCATTGTGCATGGTGTGCCAGAAACTGCACTTTGTAACTTATGTGAAGCAGACAGGAAGTGTAAAGCAGTGCAGTGGGTGCCAATGACTGTGACCAGCAGTGTTTTGCTAGAATTGTCCATCCAAACTTAGAGGAGACTAAGTGTAGGAGGTCCTACATGTACCATATTTTTAGACTATAAGGCGCACTTAATAGTCTTTAATTTTCTCAAAAATCATCAGTGCCCTTATAGTCCAGTGCTCCTTATGTATGATTTCTACCAGTCAGGTTGTAAGAAGCAGTAAAGCCACTCTGCTGAAGTGCAGTGTTTTTAAGGAATTTCAGTGAAGTGTCACCAGCGAAGAGGCTGGAGCAGTGTTAGCATTAGCCGCTAACCGCAGCGCTAACTCTTTTGTCATTCGGTGAGTATATGGGACTGTAACCTGCGTTTACCATGTTAAAACAAGATATGTGGGACGAACTGTTAGAACACCATCCATTGAATTAGAAGGTAAACATCAAGACACCCGTGTTTCTTACTATTGGCACTTAAAATGCGCCTTATAATCTGGTGTATTTTATGTATATGAAACATATACCACAAGAAGGGCTGCAGTCTTACCCTTTGTTGCTTATTTTAAAATATCATATACAATATCCCAAAAATAAGGACATTGAATATCAGTTCACAAATACAGTTGCAAGAAAAAGTATGTGAACCCTTTGGGATAACATAAATTGGTCATTAAATGTGTCCTGATCTTCATTTTAGTATGTTCAGCAGACATATCTGTAGACATCCTGTTTGGGTGAGATTTATTGGTCTGCTTTTGTGTTTAGCAGACCTATCAGTGTGCTTTGTGACTTTAAGTCATTTAAGATTTGCACTCAATCTCTGTCTTTCATAGTGCATCAGTGCATTTAGGTTCTGCAGCTTCATAGCAGAGAGTTCAAGGAGTGCAAGGAATAAAAAACAAACTAACTGCATGAGTTTTATGGGTCCAAACTCCCTTGCCTAAGTTTATAATACAAAAAAGTGGCTGACTGACTAGTAGATATTGTGCCAATATTCAGAGAAATTCAGAAACAAATGAGAAAAAGACAGATTTATCAGTCTGGAAAAGGTTATAAAGCAATTTCTAAAGTTTTGGGACTCCAGCGAACCACAGTGAGAGCCATTATCCACAAATGGCTCTTCCCAGGAGTGGCTGGCCAACCAAAATTACTCCAAGAGCGCAGCGACAACTCATCCAAGAGGTCACAAAAGACCCTTCAACAATATTCAAAAAAACAGCAGGCCTCACTTGCCTCAGTTATGGTCAGCATTCATGATTGCACTATCAGAAAGAGACTGGGCAAAAATGGCCTGCATGGCAGAGTGCCAAGAAGAAAACCACTGCTGAGCAAAAAGAACAATAAGGCTCGTCCCAGTTTTACCAGAAAACATCTTGATGATGGAGGTTTCTCTGGAATGGCACAGCAGACCACTCTGAATGATATTTGCTTAATTTACAAAGCACAATGTTGCTAAAATTATATAAAAGGTACAGTACATTCAGGAAATTAAAATGATTTAGTCTATATGATATATCTTGAGCGCTATATGTTGTGGGTGATTTACAACATTACAATAGAGCACAAATCCACATGAAATTAATAATAATAAACTCTTTTACATGCTCATATGTTTGACTACTTCTCCGTGCTGCAAAAATGAGTTCAATTCTTTGACTAGCTCAAAGGAGCTCTGAGTCTAAATATAAATATAAAGTTTCAAATATTCATGCGTCAGATGTTCTTTCAACAGTAATAGGTTCCAGCATTGTTATACTTTTGGAGAAGAGCTGCTAAAAATAGCTCCAGATTCAATCGTTTGCTCAGCAAACTTTACGTAACTATCTTCTTGTCTCTGAATAGGTGAGAGTTATTTTCAGATCTTATCTGTCCCAAATTTCATCAGCGTGGAGGGACGCATTCTCCACAGTCTATAAAACACATCACAGAGAATTTGGTGTGTATGTGTGTGTGTGTGTTACCTAGATAAAAATTCCCACATGCCCAGTGCTTTAAGAATGCACATAAAGACTAGGTGTTTAGCTATACTAATTTAAAAAGTACACAATTTGAGTATAGAGACAAGAGTATTTGCATTCACTCAACATCATGATCATGCCTGGTAATAATCTGATATCCTATAAATGCCTCTAGAGAGTGATGGCTATACTATCAGTTAATATCCAGCAGTAGAAACAGTGATAGTGGTAAAGTGAGATTCATATCAGACATGAGGAATAACCTGGATTACATAATATCACTGGTGTAGCTACTATAAGGGGCAATGGGGTCAAGCTCAAAGCACCAGGTCTTATGGGGTCCTGAAGCCTCTATTATATACACATATACTACTGGTCAAAATACTTAGAACACTCCTATTTTTTAGTAGTCATGTAGCAGTGCTGTATGGCACAAGTAAGCTGTTTTTTATTTTTTCATTCTAGTACTAATTTTACTCCCTCACTTCACCTGTCAGACCTCTAATTCTTCTCTTCACTGCTGAAGCTCACTACTCACAGCTCTCTGGCTTTATCTGTAATTTCTCTAAAGAAAAGACACAATGGCACAGTACTAGATATATCATATTTTTCGCAGTAGGCACATTTAAAATCCTTTACTTTTTCCAAGCAGCAAGGCTGGAGCAGCATTAGCATTAGCCGCTAACCGCACTTAGTGCTAGATCTTTCGCCATTTAGAGGTGAGTAGCATCTGCCTGTATCCTGTTGCTAACACCGGCTAGCACTGCTGGAGCAGCATTAGTATTAGCCGCTAACCGTTGCTAAGGTGAGTACTATATCAGACTGTAGCCTGTGTGTTTACATGTTTACATGTACATGGCATAAACCGCTAGTTAATATCACCCTGGCTTACCGGAACACCTAGAGTTCCTTAGTGTAGAGCCGTCAGGCAGCATTTACTAGCGCTAACCAGGGCTAGCGCTGGCGGTTATCCACTAATGCTAAAGCTGCTTGAACCAGCCTTAGTGGAAATCTAGAAAAGGCTTAGCATTACTTAACTTAATTACCCACAAGCACTTGGCAGCGAAACCTGCAGAATTAGAAGGAAAAATGGTGACACCCCTGTTTCTTACTAGAGTCGCATAATACACCTCATAATCTGGTGCGTCTTATGTATGAAAATAGACGTTCATTGATAGTGCGTCCTATAATATGATAATCATAAATAACATATTTTTACATAATTTTACACTGTAGCTCTTTTGAAGTACAGAGGTGGGTATCATCAGCCTGTAGCCTTCTGCTGGAATGCTGCTAACTCTGGCCAGCACTGCTGGAGCACCATTAGCATTAGCCACTAATCACTAAGTGTGTGAACTTCTGCTATTCAGAGGTGAGTATTATTGGGATGTAGCCTGTTGCTAACCCCAGCTAACACTACTTTGTCCTCAAAATACTGTGACTTTTTTCTATATATTTTTTTTTACTTTACTCTTAAATTCTTACAACTTTAATATCATAATATTATGACTTTATTCTTAAAGACAACAGATTTTATTTTTTTAAATAATTTGGCCATAAAACGCTGTCGTACAGAAGCACAACGATGCGATTTATCCGAATATTTTCACCTTTCCCCACTCAGAAACACTACTGCTTTCAATTTAAAAGAAAAATCTTAGGATTGCTGCTGTAAGTTAATGTTACTAATGGGAAGGTAATGGAAAGAAAATGCTGTGGATGTTCTGGTATCACCCATACACAAGCCCACCATACGGGCCTTTACTTGCTGATTATACAGTCAATAGCTAAATGAGCTCAATGGTTCATGAATATTGACCTGCAAGGCTCTTAAAAAGCTAGCTGCTCACTGTTCAACCCTTATAACAAGGATGCCTGCGCTGGTGATTGTAGAAAGCAATTAAGGGAGAGCAGTAAGACTGACGTGTTGAAGTGTTGACATCTAGACATTATTGACAATGTTAATATAAAAGTTGGAAAATGTCAAAACAGCCAATTAGAGACAAGTTACAGAAGTAGCTGAAGGTAAGCTGTGAATATGGATGCTGAGACTAATACTCATGACATTTTATTTTGCAAAGTACACTACAGTATACACACATGGTAGCTGGTTTCCAAAGGTCTAAACTGGTCTTTGAAGATAACAGTGGTAGTAAAGCTGGTCAGCCAGTGAGAAACATGGTTAACCAGTTCTTGACCAGCACAGTGTATGATGCATTTGATTTTGGTCATGCTGTTTATGCTGATCCACCAGGCTGATCATGCTTGGTCATGCTGATCAACCAGATTGGTCTTGCTGGTTAACCCATGTAGCTATTCTAGTCAACATCTTGGTTTTGCTGGTCACGTTGGTCAACCAGCATGGTCTTGCTGTCCTTTCCAAGAGTTTAGCCAATTTCTATCCTGCTAATGTTGGTATTTCAAGTGTCAGAAGCACCACTACCTTGCTGGTCATGTTGGGCAACCAGCTTGGTCTTGCTGATCATGCTGACCAAAACCTTTGGTTACGCTGTTTGTATTCACCAACTAGATAGACAAAGCTGGGTTCTGGTAGACCAGCATGACCAGCACAACCAGGCTGGATGACCAAACTGACCTACATCACCATGCTGATTAACCAACATGTAATGCAAGACCAAACTGGTTGACCTTTAAATACATAGAAGACATGTAAATGTAACATCTTCTGATATGTGGTGAGTAAATATGTAATCTGTTGTGTTGGGCACTTTTGGTGACCAAGCTCAGTATGAACCAAGTGAGTGTGTAGCCCTCAGCCTTCCCCCATTGCGTTTCTGTCTACATGGTCATTTAGGCCAAATGGTTCGATCTTGCTTCTCATGTTGGTTAACCAGCATGGTGATGCGAGTCATTTTGGTCAAACAGCCTGGTCTTGCTGGTCATGCTGGTCTTGGCAATGGCCATGCTGGTTGGACAGCCTAGAGAAAATATTGGTTGTCTAGCCATCAAGCAAATAAAGCTAAATGCTTCGCGAGTCAAAAGTTAAGATGGTCATCTAGCTTTTTTTTAAATACTTGGCACAAGTTGTGCTACTTTAGCTTCATTCTAATAGTTGCACAAAATCAAGAATACAGCCACAGAGTCTCCTCAGACAAACACTTGTAGTTGAACACTGGGTCATATTAAAGAGATCAGTGACATTGAACAGTATACTGTCAAAGGACACAACCATTCCAACCGTTCACCAAACCTTTGTCCTGCTAATGTTGGTATTTTATATTAGCGTAAATGGCTAAAGTGCCAGAAGCTCCACCATGAAGTTGTAGGAGAAACAGGCTCACAGAACAAGAGCACTGAAGTGGTCTCTAAAATGAAAAAAAATTGTCCTCATTAGCAAACACTATGCAGTTAAAAAACCCTTTGGAAGCTACACACAAGCCTAGAGTACTTATAGGTTAGTAACAGCAGTGTTCAACACTGAGCTAGTCCCGCCTGACTTCATTAGGTACTGTATTGCTACGTAATACATTTTCTGCCTGACAAGCTAACTGTAATCTGAACTGTTCTTTCTCCAGAAGGGCCCCTTGCAGTGAAATATATTAGATTTGGAGTTGCCAGGTCTCCATACAAAATGATACTAGCTAGCTAATTGCTTATCTAAGTAAGATACTGTCGTAAAATTCTATTTTTAGCTTTTAGCCTAATTCAGCTTTTTTTCTTGGGGCAAATTAATGAATAATGTCATCATAGAAAAGTCCACAGCTAGATTATTCTCACCAATTATGCTAACCATATAGCAATGTGGACAAACTACATAGGATAATGGCTCAGAGGTTGGCCATATGCAATTTGCTAAATAAAGAGGAAGAGTTGGTATACAGTGAATAGCCCTGTTTGAGTAATTTATATAAATCCATATTATGGCAAGAACTATAATATGGATTATAGGATTATATACAATTATTTGGATTATAGGATTATATACAAGAGGAGGTCAAAAAGAGCAGGGTCAATACCGGTAAACAGCAGCCAGACAGGAAAAACATACCTCACACGAAAATCAGTGCAGGGTTCGAATGGCAGGCAGTCGGTAACACACAAAAACAAGATCATAACAGAAAAGCAAACACAGGCAAGGAACAACGCTTTGTAATGTAGGTAAACCAAACAATACTCGGAAAGGAGTGTGTGGAGAAAGTGTGTATATATAGTGAGGTGAATAGGTGAATTCAATACTCAGGTGATTGACCTCCTGGTAGAGCCTTGTGCAGTGTCATGAGATCGCGTGAGGGAGTGATGTCAGTGTGAGGTGCATTCTGGGTACCATAGTCTGAAGGCTGGAGGTAGCAGGTAAAGCTGAGTGTGGGAGAGACAGGAGCGTCTTCGGCACCAGGCATGACATCATGAAGCTGAGTTATCCATCTGGAAGCCAGAAAAGAAAGGACAAAAAAGGAAGAGGAAGAAAAGTAAAAACAAGGCAGTGCTAAGTGATAATGTACACTGGATAAAATAGGCCTATGTGGCCTGTACAAAGTATACAATTTATGTACAAATGCCTTGAAACTGCTCCATGCAGCTAAATGTGAAATATTCTGATATTTAGTAAGATAGTAATATGTATCATGTTGTGTCTGTCACTTTTGGTGACCAAGCTAAATGTGAACTAAGCGAGTTAGCAGCCCCTAACTCTCCCCCATTGCATTTATTGTTGATTATGTCGACTAATCATTGCATCTCTACATTAATTTGCTAATTTCAGTTTAATATGACCAGCAACCACATCTGTCCCACTTCTGGGCAATCATTCCAAGTGGTATAAAAGCCACTAGTAAATGCCAGATATGGCCCAGGTTCACGTTGCTAATAGAGTCATGGTGGTTAGTATAGTCCTCACTGCAATTTAAAACTGCAATTTAAAACTTTCAACCATTCAATAGTAGTGACTTTGCACACAAATACTGTTATATCTCTATACGGTGCTATGCACTTACTGACTACAGCTCAAATTATGGTAAATGTTGCATATTTGCAGTATAAATTGCATTTAGTATACCTTGATATTTAAGCAATAGAACACGAGAGGGAGTGTGTTATCATGAATGACATCATTGCTGTGATTCGGTCGTGATGTAATTAGTGATAATACACAACCGCGAGTGTTCTATTGCTTTAATACAACAGTTTCTTTTTTTACAAAATGAATAAAGAAAATAAATCAAAGAACTTAATTAAGAATGAATATGCTTTAATATGGACTGTGCCTTCCGCCAAAAAGTAGTTCCACAACAACTGTAACAGAACTGAAACTTAACTACAAAACGATGTATGGTTTATACAGACTAACACCACGAAAGTTAGCTTGAAATCAAAATTGGGTATAAGTGAAGATGGTAACGTTAGGAGCGTGAAATAACGCTACTACTCTCCTCTCCTGCTCCGTGGAGTCGTCTTCAGGTGAACGCTGCGTATTTTTTAACATTTCTGCTTGTTTTGCTGGGTGGTGTTGGTTTTAGCTAGCCGGCTGCTTTAGCTCAGCATTAACTGGTTGGTTAGCATTCTGGCTGTCAGACGGCATTAGCCGAGCAATTTTCTCTCCCTTTTTTCCACAAAAGACGAGCCAGCGCTGTGGGCGACCGTGCCGTGGCTGTGCGCTAGCCTGTGCTAAGCTAACGCTGCCGCTGATGCAGTTGATGATTCTAAGCTGTCCTATGTGTATACGCCGTTACTCGGCAACGCGTCGGCGGAGTGATACAGGTTTAGTGTGAGAAGGCCGTGATGTTATCACAAATATCATCAAGGCTAGAACACTTCTCAACCAATCAGATTGTGAGGTCAGAACTAACTGTTGTATAATAGAAACTATATACTAAATATATTCTATTACATTCTAATGAGGTAAGAGCCCATAATAATTACTTACATGAGAAATACAACATGTCTCTACCTGCTTCTTGTTTCATGTCACTGTCAGCACCAATTTTCTTCCATATTTCAGCACCCGACACAATATTACACATTTACTTCTACATTGTGGGGCTACATTATTATTAACTTAAATATTAACTATAATCTTTAGATAATGTTACCTGTCATTGTTCAATAAGATTGCAAATTTCCAGATAAATTTCCAACTACGACTAAATCTTCTTAACACTCACTCAATCAACATGGAGGAAAACAAGCTTTGGCTGTTTTTAAACGCCGGGAGCTGTACAACCCTACCCTAAAAAAGTGTTGTCGGAACTCCAAGTGTTATCTCACTGCCTCTGCAGCAAATTTTTCCTTTGGAGCGATGTCTCAACAACTGGCTGCCTGACAGACAAATCTTTCAGAGTCTAGATGCCAAAAGAACTTTTACTCTTAAGAACATTACATACCTGAATACCATTCAACATGCTGGAGTACTCTGGAAAAGTAACAGACTTCTGGGACTATTTGTTTAAAATAGTTTTGTCCCCTGAAATGGCTGGTATGGTATGTTTCATTACTTCATAGAAACACATTTCAGCTATTAATGATGCTGAAATTATAACAAATATATGTTTTAGGCTTTTTAAGCGTAAGAATTTAACACATCTGCTTTGAAAGTTTTTTTTTACTGTCATAATATGGATTTAAATCTGAACTCTATCTCAGTATTTCAACAAAGAATATCGTATATTATACGCAGCCTATAAACCACATTGACTCAACAGCCTGTGAAAGCCAGCCAGTTACTTAACCTAGTTTACCCTCAGGAGGAAAAAGCAATCGGTCACAAATCACTCTCATCATCTGCATTATAAAAAAGCCGAATCTGCACAAGCGAGCGTCTGTTTTATATTAAAACTCTGTTCTAATCGGTGTTTTATTGAAAACAGTGAGCAGATTCAGGCGACACATAAATCAAAACAATAAAGCGAGCCTCGTGGTCTTGTTTTTGGTGCCGAAAAACTGCAAGTCCCACAAGCACCCGGGCGCCACGAGAGTTGACCAATAGGAGCGCAGGATGCCGTGTGACGACAGTACAGTTTGGTCTTCTTATGCGCGAACTGAGGAGGCATGGGATGAGAAATCGGCGCGAGCGGGTCTGAGAGAGAGGAGCTGAACCTGTGCTGTGAGGTGGGTGTGACTGTTATTGAGCTGCAGCTCTGTGGGATGATGGATTTGGCCGGTTTTAAATGCAGGAACAGGAATGTTTCTCCACAGCGGGAGCTGCTCGTTACGGGAGCTGAGTGTTTTGGGGGTTTATTCGGTGAAGGTGAGCCTTGAGAAGGAGGGGGGTCTCACCGTGGCGGGGTCTCTTTATGTCTGCTGCTGTGAGCTCTCAGCGTGCAGTGCTTTGTCTGGATGGAGTAAAGCAGTAAAATCCTGTTGCTTTTGTTGTTTTCTGCAGGTAGTTATTTTCGCTCTCTTGTTAAAGTTACCTGCTTTTGTTGTGAATGGCTGGTTATCTACTAACTAATGGCAATTTACAGGCGACGCCAGACATGTTGGGTTTATATTTAGCCTTGTTTATTTATTTTTCCAACTGAAAGGTTTACTACTGTATTAGTTGGGAGGGTAGCATTAGCTAGGTTAGCTAACCTAGGTATTAGCTGGTTAACTATTCTAACTAGTTAACATAGCTAGCTAGCGTTAGTTAACCATATCTATTTTTCTGCATGGAGCTTATTATTGTTTTATTTATTTTAAACGCAGTAGTTGGACGCAACGCCTATTAGAATATAACGTTACAATAAGTTAAATCTTTTTTTAAAGTCTCCGCATGTTTTTATTTTCCATTTACCTTTAACGCTACTTTACTTTTTCCCTCTCAGTTCGTAGTTTATTTATTTTTATTTATTATTTAAGTTATTTTTTTGGCTTATTTTTTTCCCTTATTCAGTTTGTTATTCTTATTTGCTTAGGTTACGTTACTATTTTTTTTCCATCTTATTGCGATTTAAGGAATTTAAAATGTTTTAATAGTTATTTATTTCGGTGGGATTTGTTGGAAACTTCCAGAAAGGCACCTTGCTGCTGTTGTGTCTATTGTTTCTGAATCTGGCTCCTGAGTTGACTTGTTCGGTCCACCTTAAATCCTGCAGCGGTTTGCTGCATGCATGGGCACGTAGCTACAGGTTTCACCCCTGCAAAAATTTAAGGTGGCACGGAAACGCGTTGTTTTAGTTAACTATATTAACTTTAGCTTAAGGTAACTCGGATGAACAGTCATTTTAGCCTGGTAGCTACAGTGGTAAAGGAGCTGTAACATAAATACGGTTCCAGCTATAAATTAGTATAAATTACTATGAGATTTTCTTATTTAGTGTCTGAACTTCATTGTTAACGTGAGCTGACCTACCTTGGTGTTTGTGAACAAGCATGGCTTTCACCACAGGGATGGAGGATGATAACTAGGCGGAGCTGTGTGCTCGGTACCGCCTGTCTGCCTTTGTTTGCCCATAGAGACTGCTTTGTCTTGGGCTGCTTGTGTTTCATATGTCTCGCTTGTTGAGCTGCTTTGCAGGGTCAGTTTGTGTTTGATTTAAATTTGCATTGCATTTAAATAAACTTTTAAATAAATAATACAAATATTTAATGGTGACACTACTTATCCTTTTTTGTGTGTGTTGACGTTGGTGACGAAGAAATTTGCTGTTGGGGAAAATAGATTTTCATGTTAAAATCAGGTGCATAAATTTTACATAAAAATGCTTTCAAATCTGAAAGTGATTTGGATTTTTTTTTTTTTAAATACATATAAACAGCCATTTTCACATCTGTGTTCAAAACAAATGTAACATTAAGGTCATACAGACGTGGAGAAAACCTTTTTATAAAGTACAATTCAACTTTATTTATTATTTTTTATTTATTTATTTATTTATACGATAAAAATACAACCCCTCAGTCTACAGCAGTTTAAAGCTGGTTTGAGGCGGGTAAACAGCTCGCGCCTTTTTGCCCCTGCGGATGTGGAGGTACAGCCCCAAATCTCACCTCTGTTTTCGCGCCAAACTTCAGAGCCTGTTTTGGGGGCGGGGCCAGAGCTGACAGTAGCGCCGCCCCCTTACACCCCCCTCACCCCGGAGCTGATGTTCCTGTACTGTAAACAAGTTTCCTCCATGCCCTGCTGCGCAGCTCCACTGAGCTTTATTATGCCTGTTCTGAAGCGAATGCATCTTTTTCAGCTATTAATTAATCAAAACAAAGTTGCACGCGTTCTGCAAGTTCGTGCAGTACTTAAAACAAATACCTTTCTCTATACCTTTCTTAAACTGCTGATAGGTTACTACTGCTGCTTCTCTACATGAATCCTGTACATCCATGGTCTTAGTAGTTTTCATTCACCCACTGTAATGTTGTTTTTCTTCTTTCAGACAAGAGTCCCAACTCTGCCCTCATCTGAGACAATGGCTTCCCCTAGTGGTAAGATTTCTAAATGACTTTTTTTTTTTTTAATCTTACTCGCACACAGCTGGGCATATCCCTATATTATAACATTTTTATATTTAAATCAGTCATTTTAATTTCACTAAGTGTAGTGTAGTTAATTATTCCAGCATTTAAAAAATTAAAATGATTAATGAATGCATAATTCAAAAATGTTCATGTTTTGGATTTTGATTATTGCCTTACTGTCAATCAAAATTTGACATTTTTTTTTTATTTTTTTTTTTTTGCACTGCATGGCGCACTTAAAATGCAATTTACAATCTGGTGTGTCTTGGTATGTATGCATTTTACCAGTCAGATTGTAAGGAGCAGTAAAGCCACTCCGCCAAGGAATGTAGTTTGCTGCTAACCTCAGCTAATCGCTAGCTCTTTTGCTGCTTCCTGTGTGCTTACTATGTTAAAACAAGCGTTGTGGGACGAACTGCTAGCTGATGGCGCCCTGGCTTACCAGATCACTCAGGGCGGCATTAGCCACTAAACGCCACCCAGCGGCAGACCTGCTGAATTAAAAGGGAAAAAATGGCGAAACCCCTTGGGTCACTTCCTTACTAGTGCCACATAACATGCCTTACAATTTAGTGTGCCTATGAAAATAGATTATTATTGATTATTGCCAGGAGAGAGTGCACTGGCTCAACAGTCTGTGAAGACCAGCCAGTTACATAACCTAACTCTTGCACTCTCTGTTTTGAACTAAAGTCTCAAGCTGTTTTCTTCTTTGCACCTCTCAGAAATCAAGGTGAAAGAGCTGGACAAGCGAGCTTCCGGCCAGGCATTTGAAGTCATCCTGGCTGACCCTGCCCCAGATGCCAAAAGCGAGTTCCCTCTCTCTCCCCCAAAGAAAAAGGATCTGTCATTGGAGGAGATCCAGAGGAAACTAGAGGCAGCTGAGGAAAGGCGCAAGGTGTGTCTTGGTTTGTTCAATGTTTCAGGAATATGTTTGCATTGGTTCAGTCAGTGTTTTGTCCATGTCTTTACCCCTCTCTCTCTGCCTCTGTACTGAACAATTAACCAGAATAGAGCACCTTTGACATATCTGTTGCCTAAATATGTAATTTATATTTCCTGTAACTTTGTGATGTACTGTTGTTACTCTTTCTACTTTGTATAAAAAAAAAAGTAACTTTTAAACTGAGGTGACTATCTTATGTCAGCTGTGTTCTGTGTTATGGACTGTCATGATGATTACAAGGACCACCAAGGGTCTCATGTACTAAAACTAAACTAAGTACTAAGGTCAGAACTGCTTCTCCATTTATAATCTGGTAGTCTATGAATTTAATCGGCACTTTTCTGTTAAATACTAAAGGGTGGAAGTCTGTGGATTAAAGATTTTATCCTTGTGCGATACATTTTACCCACACTCTTGTCACTGCAGAGGTGCTATTGGCTAGAAACATGTTTTATTGGTGCATGAATTCACCTCTAAATGCCTGAAAAGGAAACTTGATATTTAATGAAGTGTTAATTCACTCTCTTCCAGTCCCATGAAGCTGAGGTTCTAAAGCACCTAGCTGAGAAGCGTGAGCATGAAAAGGAGGTGCTGCAGAAAGCTGCTGAGGAGAATAATAACTTCAGCAAAATGGCAGAAGAAAAGCTTAATCAGAAAATGGAAGCCAACAAAGAGAACCGCACAGCATTAATGGCCGCGATGAACGAAAAATTTAAAGAGAAGGTAGGGAACATTTGTGACTTGATCTCTAATTTCTGAATATAATGCATCTCCTTTTTTTTTTTTTGTAAATAAATTGCTCTCTCTGTAGGATATTTTGTGGTGGCAGCCTTAGTTTGTTACTATACCTTATGATTTTTATCTTTCTTGTTTTAGGATAAGAAGCTGGAAGAGGTACGAAAGAACAAGGAGTCCAAAGAACAAACCGGTGACGAAGCAAATTGAACTGTACAATTTCTTTTTCCTTTTTTAAAATCCAAAGATTATTTTTTGTTTTTGTTACTTTGATGGCCAGTATTTACGTTCAGCCTCCCCTTCCTTTCTCCTCTCTTTGAAGAAAATGGGAATTTCTGGATCCAATTTGGGTTTTGTTTTTCATGCAGCTTTTTGAATGCATTGCAGTGGTTTTACATGTGACTTCACTGTGACTCTTAGTCGAAGCTTCATTTATTTGAATGCTTAGCCTCGTTAATGCAGCTGTATATTAGCATTTGCCTTTGACACATCTATTCATGTATGTTGCACCCTTGAATTGTATGTTTTGTAAAGCCAGCCTGTTTTTAGCACTGTTTGTAGCTGCTGGTTTGTCCCAGGGGCTGCTATAGGTTCTCGATCACTGGTGTTCAGTGTAGGTCACTCGGTTCCAGAAACTGCTAATCCCTGCTTTATTGTTCTTTTTAGATAATCATTTTGTCTTTAGCACTTTTCCCTCTTTCTTGCTCCTGCTGCCGTTTTACTTCTTGAAGTTTCTTGAAGATGGGCATAGGTCAGTTTCTCATTAGCACAAAGTTGTTCAATGCAGATGAGGGGATCCATCCTGGCTTGAAAGCAAAATACTCTGCTCTACATGTGGAATGCAAAAAAAGCAATACATTTTGGTGACTTGATGTATTAGTAAATAAACGAAATGCAACAAGTAGCCTGTTTCTTTCCAATTTTTATTCTATTATCTCTACAGTAACTTAAAATGAAATTGTAGTACAAGCTTGTAATGGACAAAATGTATCGTGACTCTATTCCATGTCTGGCACTTGCCATGGTACAAGTGGTCAATGTTTGTCTCCTTCAGATAGTCCCATTTTATTAGCATCTTTTCTTTACAGGTGTGTATTCGTCCGGGTTTATTAGCTAAATGCAATCAAAGTGTGTACAGGAGAAGTAAACAAAAAAATATTTAGTGGAAGTCTAAAAATTGTTGCTTTTCTGTTGGTCCAATGTTTGACAATCTTAAACTTATTGTCCAAAACTGGAAACCAAAAAAAATGTAATGATTCATCATACCTTTTAGAGCAAGGGTTCTTAACCTGCGAGGAAGATGCTTTTCTGTGTACGTGACTGGGGAGTTTTAAACTTGTTAGTGCAGTTTAGAGGTCAATAAACAATACCCAGCTTTGACCAACGATGAGGCAGAATCACACCGCAAAATATTAGGAATGCTAAAATATATTTTAAAATGTTCATTTTTTTTCCACTATATATGTACTGTATGCCACTCATGAAAAATACTGGTACTTCTGAACAATTTAAGAAGGCGTCCTCTAGGCCTGGTTATGTCCAACGCTAATAACACGATATATTTCTTAATTTTAGTTAATGCAATTTAATTTAGATACTGATATGAACTAGAAGTCTTTATCTACAAACCTTTACAAAAAATAAAAGTTTAAGAGTTTATGTAGTGCTTTCTGTAATGAATGTCAGTTAATGAGTGATTTACTGAAATATGGTTAGAAATTATGGGAGGGTAATATGAAACTACATTAACACTTTTTCAGGGCAGTTTGTTCTGGGTAAACTTTTTATATAATTAACCCATAAAAGCCCAGACCCATTTCTGAATATTGAAGCAAAGTTAAACTTTTAATCAAAACATTTTTTGATTGTAAATATAGTAAGGTTAAAATCCTGATGTAACACAAAACACTATTTCTTATTTTTTTCATTTGTTAAATAATGTAAAACATTTAATTAAAGCATTTGCATTTGAATGGTTAAATGGTTGGAACAGAACTGTAGAAGCACAAATACAGTTTTATGCTTGTCATGAAGAAAATGACCATAAAACATTGAAATTAGACATTAATCTATAGTTATGTGGTAATTTTCATAGTACTCTTTTTTTGAGTGTGCCTCTAAAAAATCTCCATGTGAAAGACCATATGCAGTTCAATGACTCAACCTCCACTGCAGTAAACTGTTTTAGCAAGTTTAACAATTATTTTTTATCTTGCTCACAATCAGGTGTTTTCAATCAGGCACTGAAAGCACCTGTAGATGTGAACAAAACCATAACGAGCAGCCCTTAAGCAGATATAAAAGGACTTTAAAAGGAATACAGTTAATTACTAGGAGATAATGGAAATATCATGTCACCACTAATTCTACCATGGCTTGGTTGCAGAAGAAGGCCTGGAAGATTCTGGATTCATATTGTTGTAATTTAATTTGCATTTGTCTATTATACAAGTCCTTATATGATACGACTGATCTTAAACACTTTACTGCAGTGGGGGTTGACTCATTTTAAACACAACTGTACCCCTAATACTTCCCCCCCCCCCACCCCTCCAGCCTAACAAGTTTCGGGACACCCTACCCCCAGCGTGCAGTGCAAAACAGAGGGGTGAAAAGGGCTTAGGCCTAAATCAAAGTTAAACACAGTATATCAGTGTTGTCACTATAAATTATACATTTTCAAACACCTTTTTATGAGTGGGATTCCATTTTTCAACAAACAGATACCAGAAAAGATCTAATAATTAATCTGTAACCAAACACACTGTCTCTCTACCTCTACCTCTACCTCTCCCTACCATTTCTGATATTTTAACACTGAAAACTGTTCTTGGGAAACTGTACCCTGGCTTTTATGGAGCATTCTGATTTCAAAATGTTTGTCTCCCTCTTGTGGTCAAAGGTTGCTTTTATAGTTGATTTTATTTTGTCATAGGCTGAAAAAATTCCATCATGACAAGAGCAGTATTTAAGTACAGAAAAGAAAGACTTTTTTAAAACAGCCATGTGCAAAGGTAAATATATGCCAAGCCTAAATATCTGTTTATATCCAATATTTCCAGCTCCAAAGCATATGAAGTGCTGAAAAAATGCTAATTAAAAATGATTTTGCATTAAATCCTATCATGCATTGACATGCATAGAGTTTGACCACATCTGACTCTCATTGTAAGCAAATTAATTTTGCAATAACTTTAAAAATAATAATAAAATGCTTGTCAGCTAAGCATATTTTACATATGGACCTGCCCTGTCCTAAAGAGTGCAATAGTGGAAAGTAAAAATATGGAGATGGCAACATGGGCACCCTCTTATTCAATTCATACATTTCTCATTACCTATTGGTGGTACTCTTACCTATTGGTGGTACTTATACAGTGTATATATATATATACGATAATATTTCACTCATATAAGTAACTTGTATTAGTCTGCAGCCTCTTAAAGTAGTTCAGGCAGATTTTTAACTATTCTATGTTAGTTGTATTTAGCTCTGGTCTCACATAATTTAGTAGGGCTGCAACAGTTACTTATTTGTCGACTCCAAATGTTCATTATCGACTCATTGTTAATTTGCAGCACTACAGAAAGTACTGGGGACACTCACATTAAACACAATTTACACTCAACTCAACTCAAATCTTACTAAATATCAGCAATTTTTACATTTAATGGGCAATGTTCTAGACATTTGAAGGGCATTTAAATCCCTTTTTCACCTGTTTCTGATTATTTGAAGCGAAGACAGAGAAGGAAGCTAGAAACAGGAGCCATAGCCACAGCCAGCAGGAAAGCATCTAAATAAAAATGTGTTTTGCATTATAACCAACACTGTTATTGACATTCCATCGATTTATCTGTTTTTATATTGTGTAGCAAAACATATGTAAAGCTGCTATGACACTATTGTCCACTCTAACTAAATTGGTTCTGATTGAAGAAGTGGCTTTTACATCTGTTACCTAAATAAGCTGTGCATTTTTATAGACATGTGGAAGATTAAAAACTAAGATTTAAGGATTTAAAAAAGAGACTTTTATACAACAATTTTTGTATATGTAATCTTAGTTTGAACGTGTCTGTGGTTTACTGTATGTTCTCGCTCTGTCCTGTAAGAGGCAGAAAAGTTTGCACAGGAGCCTATGAACACTTCTTGGGGGGAACAGCTTGAATACCACTTTGCAGAGCAGCACTATTTCTGGAGAGCCCAGGGGTCTTCTCTTCTCAGAGTTAAAAATGACTTATTCTGATGTATTTCAAAGAGGTTGATATTGTAATGTTGTATTTTTTTGTCCATGCTGAACAATGACCAAAGGCACACATTCGGTAGTTTATACAACATTTTACTGATATGATATATTTAACAACATGTCCACCACAATGTAGCCTGAAAAGGTTCTCATGCCAAATGGCCTGCCTCAGGACCCGGAAGAGCTTCTTGAAAAAAGTCTGGTCTGGGCAGTGCCGAACTCATGGTTTAATCTGTGTCATCCAATGCCGACAAGTGCTTCCCTCTACTGCAGAGGTGCATTATAGTTCAGTGATAGGCAAGGGCATGATTATATCTAGATTATGTTAGGCAGTATGGTGTAATGTACAGTACCCTGTTTGGACACACCTTCTTATTCAATGTTTTCATTTTTGTATTTTTTTTCTACATTGTTATGGCGTCATTTTACTGCCAAATTTGCTCGCGTGTAAAATACAGGTGTGCTCTCACGGATTTTATTTGCCCACGTGTAAAATATAGGTGGGCTCACACAAATTTACCATGCTCTCTCACAGATTAACTCTCCTCTTGTACGAATCTGCGCGCGCGTTCTCTTATATATCATGCTAGTATGCTGCTAGCTGTTCTTAATGTTTCGAGAGCGTGCGCTCGCGCTCAACTTCTATGAAACGCCAAAAGGCCCAAAAAACGCCTGGACCAGACGCCTTTTATCGAAAAGAACGGCGTAAAATACGGCGTTCTGTGTGGGTTTTGTTATGTACCCCCGTAGTGTTACTAAGTAAACATTATTACTCAACACACGGAGCACGGAGGACAACGTCTTCTTGGATCACCCCTTTGTTTATTGAACTCCCCCCCCCCCGAGCTAACATTACATTCAGAATCCCCGTGCCCTAGTGGCAATCTGCCCTCTAGTGGTAAGTATAGGTAGGGCCTCTCTAGGTTCATACATAACATATCTCCTCCCCACTAAGATTCATTGTCAATAACACCAACAAAACAAAATAACAAGTCTTCTGAAACTTTTAGCATATTCCCCTTAAACTACAAAAGATTACATTAACAAAGAAAAAGACGAATATAAATATTACGGCCTATAACCACAACAGAGTTCCAACACTCAACCATTAAACAACACTCTGCAAAAGCAAACATTTTTTTTTTTTTTTATATTTAAAGTTCACTAATCTCTGTACCGCACTGGGGGTCGTGTGATCCTCACAGGATTTCGCCGTACAGTCCCTGTTGTCTCTGAATGACCTGTGCGTGTCATTTCTGTAGACTGTGGTGTCTCGGGTGGTGTATGTGTTGTGTGTGTAATTGTCTCTGTATCCTCCATCTGGTGAGACGTACTTGGATCAAATGTGGCACCAGGCGTGGTTGTCTGTGGTAGTGACAGAGGACAACTCACAGTCTCCGGTGGTTCTGACTCGGGCCGAGTCAGCATCTGGTCCACATGACGCTTCCAGACCCCTTGTGTTCCCACATTTACCTTGTAGGACACTGGTCCAGTCTTCTCGATCACCCCAGCTGGCATCCACTTATCCTTCCCCCTCCTATAATCACGCACAAACACCGGCTCACCAACTGCAAACTGTCTCTGCTTGGAGTGTAGCTGGCGTCTTTGCTGCTGAGCCTCCTACGACTGGCGCACTGCGCCAGCCACACTGGGTTTCAAGAAATCCAAACGAGAACGCAGCTTGCGCCCGACGAAGAGCATAGCAGGACTTTCTCTGGTAGTCGCATGAGGGGTGTTGCGATAGGTCAGGAGGAACGCATCCAGACGCTGTTGCACTGGTGTAATTCCTCTGGAAGATTTCAGAGCGTGCTTGAAAGTTTGCACAAAGCGCTCGGCCAAACCATTGGAGGCAGGGTGGTACGGTGCCGAGCGAATGTGTTTGACTCCATTGACTTTCAGAAACGTGCTGAATTCCTCAGAGCAGAATTGAGGGCCGTTGTCGCTTACAAGGCTGTGTGGAATGCCATAGCAACTAAAAAGTCCCCTAAGTACTTGGATGGTTTTGCTGGACGTGGTGCTATCCATGATGTGTACCTCAGGCCATTTGGAGTGTGCGTCCACTACGACCAGGTACATGTTCCCTTCAAATGGACCGGCAAAGTCCACATGTATCCGTTCCCAGGGACTGGATGGCCACATCCACGGGTGTAGGGGTGCTAGGCCAGGGTCTTTCTGCACTCGTTGACATGAGTGGCATGACTTTGCTTGGTGTTCGATCTGAGAGTCGATGCCGGGCCACCAAACATAGCTGCGAGCTAAGCTCTTCATCCTCACTACACCTGGGTGTGCTGAGTGCAGCTCTGTCAGCACCCGGTGCCGCAGTTACAATCACTCTCAAACCCCACATGAGGCATCCGTGCTGCACAGTGAGCTCATTGCGGCGCTGGAGGTAAGGTGACAACTCGTCTCCCGCATCCTTTGCAATGGGAAAACGGCCAGTGGTGACCATTTCCATGACAAGGGACAAAATGGCGTCAGACATGGTATGACGCTTGATCTCAGTGCTGCTGACTGGCAAAATGTCCAACTGTGACGTATAGAACACCTCCACTGCACCTTGTTTCTTACTGGGGACCTGAGGGAGCGGTAACCTCGACAGTCCATCAGCGTTGGCATGTTGGGCCCCTTTCCTGTACTCGATGGTGTAATTATGAGCAGAGAGCAGGAGCGCCCAGCGTTGCATGCGAGCTGCAGCTATGGATGGTGTGCTTTTCACTGGACTGAGGATGGTGGTGAGCGGGCGATGATCAGTGAGCAGAGTGAACGTATTTCCATAGAGATACTGGTGGAACTTACGTACTCCAAAGACGATCGCCAACGCCTCCCTCTCGATCTGCGCGTAATTTTGCTCTGCTTTGCTGAGCGTTCTGGATGCATAGGCGATGGGTTTCTCTTCACCACCCGGCAAGACATGAGAGAGTACCGCTCCGACCCCATAGGGTGAGGCATCGCAAGCCAGGCGGAGAGGCAGCTCAGGGTTGTAGTGTGTGAGCACCTCTTGTGTTACCAGGAGTGCTTTGGCTTTCTGGAATGCTAATGCACATACTGACGTCCACTGCCATTTTCTTTCTTTGTTCAGCAGTTCGTTCAACGGCTTAAGCACAGTGGCCAGGTCAGGGATGAAGCGTCCATAGTAGTTAAGCATTCCTAGGAAAGATCGCAGTTGACTCACATTGTCTGGTGCAGGTGCGTCCATGACGGCGCGTACCTTCTCCGGTGACTTGTGGAGCCCAGCAGCGTCGATGATGTGGCCCAGGTATTCCACAGACTCCTGAAAGAAGAGACATTTCTCTTGCTTGAGGTGCAGTCCGTATTCCTCTAGCCTACCAAGTACTGCATCCAGAGCTTTCAGGTGTGTCTGCTCGTCAGGACCACTGACAAGTATGTCGTCCAGGTAGCAGTGAGTGTGTGGCAGCCCGAGGAGTACCTGGTCCATGGCCTTCTGGAACAAGGCGGGCGATGACGCTACCCCAAACGGCAAGCGATTGAAACAAAAAAGTCCTTTCTGTGTTGAGATGGTCAGCAACTTCTTGGAGCTCTCTTCTACTTCCATCTGCAGATACGCATTGGAAAGATCCAGCTTACTGAAGTGTTGACCTCCAGCGAGGGAAGCAAACAAGTCCTCAATACGTGGAATTGGGTACTTGTCGATGCAGAGGGCTGGGTTGAGGGTGACTTTGAAGTCCCCGCAGAGCCTCACGGTGCCGTCCTTCTTGTTCACAGGCACCACTGGCGTTGCCCAGTCACTATGCTCCACAGGTGAGATGACGCCAAGCTCTGTGAGGCGTTTCAGCTCGGCTTCCACTCGCGGTCGGAGAGCATATGGCACGTTACGTGGTGGGCAGAATTTGGGGACACTGCTTGGTCTGAGAGTGAGCCGGGCTTTCACTCCCTTCATGGTGCCTAACTGATCAGAGAAAATAGCAGCGTGTCTCTTTAACACGGTCTCTAAGCTGTCTGTCTGTGTGAGCCCAATTACATGTACAGTCTTTAAGTCTCTCCAATCCATTTGAATGGCTCTCAGCCACTCCCTGCCAAACAATGGTGGAGCATCCACCTTCACCACATACAGTGGCAAAACAGCCTGTTGCTTGTTCAATGCCACTTGCACTTTAATGACTCCTTCTGCTGCCAAAACCTCTCCTGTGTATGTCTTTAGCATGATCTCAGTAGGTTGCAGAGGAACTTTGTGCAGCTTTCGTTTATACAGTTCAAAAGGAATCAATGACACTGCTGCCCCGGTATCCAATTCCATCTCCATTTCCATTCCATTGACTTTTGGCACTACTGATATGCGTATATTTTTAACATATTAGAGAGACACTTCTGTAAAAACAATTAAAACATCCCTAAAAAGGGGCTATAGCGACGTTCCTGTGTATAGACACCTATTCACGGTTTGCGGATGTCTTATCAAGTCTTGTCATTTATTTGCCCTAAAAAAAGGCCTTCAAATCTTACTGTAAATCCATTGAATTTAACATTGTTGTTGTGTACTTTTTGCAATTTTCATATTTTCATAATTTTGTCTCTGGTGGTCTTAAAAATCATTTATTTGCACAAACAGGGGCAAAGCAGCCTGGCATTGATTATATATATATATATATATATATATATATATTTTTTTATTATTATTATTCTTATTAATTCTATTTTCTTACTCAATGTTGTCAGTCCCTTTTAAATTGTAAATGCTCGGCTACACTGGAAATGATGTACTCCCGAGAGGAAAAAAAAGGTTTATTGATTGAATGATTGAATGATCGGTAAGTTGAGCTATCCAGTGATTGAGAGTGTTCTTCGTGGAGTATAAATTTAGCCGTCATCCTTCTCTCTACCACCACCTCCGTGTCCTTGAATATTCAGCTGTCGGGGTGTTTTTTTAAAGTGTTTTTTGGTTTATCACTGTATATCATAAACATTTACGTTTCCTTACATTTTATGATTACTAACACTCCTGTTATTTAGATCCTTCAAATAATATAAATACTGATACAGTACCTGGCCAAATATTTAAGAGCTAATAAACCAAGAAACTCTTGTAATATAGCAGAATGACCCTATTCGCTACCATTTACCAAACGTATAGCCTAAAAAGAAACACACTATTAATTAATAAAATTCATGCAAGGGGCGTCCCTACTACTATTAATTTTATTTAAAATACATTGAACAGCATAAATATTAGACTAATAAAAGGCATGAGCACCAGCGGGAATGTCTGAAGAAGGTATATTGTAAATTTGTATTTAAAAACTGAAGAGCTCTGGTTCAGGAGCTCGGATCTGCAGTGCATTGCTTTAGACTGAGTCTCTCTGTAAGAGCATTGGCTGAACAGAGTTTAAATGTATTGGCTTTCAAAACTGGAAGGTGGAGCTCATTATCTTATTATTAAACGCCGCTTTTTAAGAGAGAGACACTAAAAGGCCGCTTTTTACGCCGTCTCATTGCACTGAGACAGCGCTCTGTAAGGGTCGAAAAACGCCGTGGGAAACGGCGTTTTCTGTGCTTTTAGCGGCGTTTTTAACGCCGTCGTGAAATCGTACGGCGTATATTACGGCGTCTTGAAATCATACGGCGTATATTACGGCGTAAAACCCACACAGAACGCCGTATTTTACGCCGTTCTTTTCGATAAAAGGCGTCTGGTCCAGGCGTTTTTTGGGCCTTTTGGCGTTCCATAAACTTCCCCCTGTGTGCTCGCGGAGCGTTCCCCGCTCGAGCGCGGAGCTTTTCACTGCAACAAAGCTGCCAAAAGTCTCCAGCCAATCTGACGTGGCAACAGGATTTGACCAATTAAATTCCTAATGCCGCGTGCTCTGCATTCCCATTGGTTGAAAAAAACTGCAATGAAATCCCCTGCCATCCTGCCCCCGTAACTTCTACTGTAACGTGATTTTTAAATCATTTTAAGCAAGGATATTATAATGTATTATTCCAGAGCAACATATTTCAGCTATTAATGTAAAATGTCTTGTAGTTTATATTTAAGACATATATGTGCAGTCTAAGATCTCCTAAAAATAATAATAATAAAAATACAAACTATTATTAATATCCTTGCTTCAAATTATTTAAAAATCAACGTTTACTTTATAAATTCCAAATTAAATTAAATAAAATGCTTTCTTGTGTTGTTTTTACTATTACATTATCAGCTCAGAGCTAGATAACAGATGCAGTGAAAAGCTCCGCGCTCGAGCAGGGACCTCTCTGCGATCACACAGGGGGAAGTTGAGCGCGAGCGCACACTTTTGAAACATTAAGAACAGCCAGATAGAACGCGAGGGTGATATATCCGTGAGCGCGTGCGCAGATTCGTACAAGAGGAGAGTTCATCTGAGAGAGAGCATGGTAAATTTGTGTGAGCACACCTATATTTTACACGCGAGCAAATTAAATCCGTGAGCGTTGCATGAAATAGGCTCTTGCATTCAAAAACTTCGCTCTCGACTTTTGGCCGTAAAATGACGCCATACATTGTAAATGAATAATGAAGTCATCCAGACTATGAAGGAACACACAAGGAATCATGTAGTAACTTAAAACTATTAAACAAACCAAAAATACTCTGAGAAGCATTTAGGTGCTCTTATCTGAGGTGCTGTAAACTTGCAGTTTCTGAGGCTGGTAAATTTGACTGGCATCATGCCAAATTACTTATTCTGATGTATTTTAAAGAGTTTATATTGTTTTATTGTATTATGGCAAGCCTGAACACTGAACAATTTTTGGTCCATTTTGAGCCGATTTTTCATTCGTGCAACTTTTTTGGGGATTGCGTAGTATATGAGGGGTAATGAGAAGTGATTAAGTCAATCAGCAATCAGATTAAAATCACACTTGAAAAGTAAAAATAATTTAAGAATAAAATTATAGCGCAAAGTGTATCACTTTTTGTTTGCGCTGCCGCATTTAAAAAATGTGTATAATAGTTTGTATGTCTGATTTGAATCTTAATGATCCTCTTTCTTCTAATACAGTGGTATTAAAAATGTTGGGCACCCCTGATCAATTTCATGATTTTCCTTTATAAATCATTGGTTATTCAGAACAGCTATTTCAGTTAAATATATCATATAGCAGAAGAACACAGTGATATTTGAGAAGTGAAATTAGATTTATAGGATTTACAGAAAGTGTGTAATAATTCTTTAAACAAAATTTGGCAGGTGCATAAATTTGGGCACCCCAGCAGAAAAATTACATTAATATTATTAGATCTTAGATCTCAGCCTCTTAAGACTTCCTATAGCTCCCAATGAGAGTCTGGCTTCTGGTTAAAGGTATTTTGGATAATTCTTCTTCTTTACAAAACATCTCCAGCTCAGTCATACCACTGTATGACACTCTTACCCCTCTTGGGAACTCTACTTTTTTTTTTTTTACAGGCTATAAGATCATCTAAGTCTCTATCCTCTCTATCACTGACATCTAGATGACACGCTGCGTTTGCAAAGTCATCAGCATTGTGGATG
Source organism: Astyanax mexicanus (assembly GCF_023375975.1). Lineage (NCBI taxonomy): Eukaryota > Metazoa > Chordata > Actinopteri > Characiformes > Acestrorhamphidae > Astyanax > Astyanax mexicanus. The sequence goes on along the minus strand of NC_064410.1, from coordinate 20,261,599 downwards.
ACCCCACCGTACTGCACTGTCCTGTCTGTTAAATTGTTTCTTGTCTTCTGTATTTATTGTAGTGTTATAGTTCTATGTATTTGTTTCACTTTTGCACTTTATGTTGTCTATTTTATTGTTGTTCCATGTTGCACAATGGAATTTCATTGCACTGTGTACCTGTACTCAGATGTAATGACAAAAAAGCCACTTGACTCTTGACTTTTTTGACTCTTGATTTGTTTTAAAGGGGGGGGTATGGGGTGGCTGGGATCGTTCGGTGCTCAGCACCCCTAAAACTCTGATCCTAGACTCCCCCTCTGCTCACATTCTCAGGTGAGCATCTCCCCACTTTTGGATTCTTCTACTTTGTGATGATGTCAGTAGGCCTGGCCCATCACCAGTGCATTCTGGGACATTATTATGGACATTGTGCATTATTAATTAATTGTAAAAAGTAAATAATTATCCTACCTGACAACTTTCTTCAGGAGCTCTGTCATAGGTGATCAAAGGGGCCTCGTTTCACTAGTAGGGAGGGGGTGAGACTGCTGCTCTGTGAAAACCTTTGGGGAAAAAGGGCAGTGTTATAAGAAGGAAGGTGTGTTGATACTTACCTGCAAAGTGCACTATTTTGAAAGACATGTCTGTAAAGAAAACTGATATCAGTAGCAGTAGTATATGTATTAAGTGTTATTGTCATTGTACAGGGGTTGGACAATGAAACTGAAACACCTGCCATTTTAGTGTGGGAGGTTTCATGGTTAAATTGGAGCAGCCTGGTGGCCAATCTTCATTAATTGCACATTGCACCAGTAAGAGCAGAGTGTGAAGGTTCAATTAGCAGGGTAAGAGCACAGTTTTGCTCAAAATATTGCAATGCACAACATTATGGGTGACATACCAGAGTTCAAAAGAGGACAAATTGTTGGTGCACGTCTTGCCGGCGCATCTGTGACCAAGACAGCAAGTCTTTGTGATGTATCAAGAGCCACGGTATCCAGGGTAATGTCAGCATACCACCAAGAAGGACCAAACACATCCAACAGGATTAACTGTGGACGCTGTAAGAGGAAGCTGTCTGAAAGGGATGTTCGGGTTCTAACCCGCATTGTATCCAAAAAACATAAAACCGCGGCTGATCAAATCACGGCAGAATTCAATGTGCACCTCAACTCTCCTGTTTCCACCAGAACTGTCCATCGGAACAATAATGCATTGTGGTCTAAAACCAGGTGTTTCAGTTTCATTGTCCAACCCCTGTATGGGTTAGTGTTTATGTATTATTGGGAGGGGCTACAGCATTAAAAGAAGGGAGGACCCTTCACTGGCTGATGTTAAGTCAGATAGCCGTCATTACTTTTATACCTTAAAGTTTCTTTTAGTTTTTGTACAGTTTTTCTTAATGTTTTTTTTTTGCGTGCTGTGAACTAAAAAAAAAAAATAAAAATCACTGGGGATTTTGCACACAGACATGTTTGTCTCTCTCTTAGCCTTACACTCATCCACACATAAACCCAGCAGCAGTAACATTCACATACATCTTCTTTTTCTTTTACGTTGCAATTCCAGATACATGTGTTGTGTATGTATGTACAGTCGTATCAGAGCATCGTGCCGTACAGTGTGAGAACATCAATAGTGAGCTGCAAACTTTTAAACACTGTTATTTAGTACAATTTGAGCTGGAGCTGAGAAAATCGATTGAAAACATCGTACAGTGTGTGCCCAGCTTTGGAATGATTGGCAGGTAGTTTGTTCTCAAAGCAAATGTGTCCAGTTTTTTCTCTTTATGTCAGCTTTTTCTTTTGTAAGGTCTTATTTTCTGAATGTTACAACTTTAGTTTTTTTTCAGTGATCAAGTTTGCTGAATGTTCCTTGAACCTTGAACATAAAAAAACGGGTAACACTTTATAATACTGTTCCATAGTTAATAGGTAACTAAGCAGGAACTAAGCAGTAACTAATTAATAGTGCTGCATTAACACCTAAATATTTTCTATTAACTACCAGGGAGTACTGAATAATTACTCAGTAGATAGTACTGAACTAATGATTATAGTAGTTCACTATTAACTCCACAATAATTACTGAGACTTACATATCTCTCGGAGAACTACTTACTAATTATGTCTTCTTTATAATAACTACTTATTAATTACTGCTCAAATCAACATTAACTACTGAAAACCCTTACATGCCACCTGGGGAACTATAGATCTAAATCAGGCATATTTGAGTTAAATGCATAATAATTGAAAGCATTTTTGTATTAAGCAAGTGACACCATTTGTAGTAGTGGTAACCTTAATTACCTTATTATCCTCAGTTCCTTCCAAATATTAGAAACATATAGTAAAATACTACAGTGTGTATTACTCTGCTTAACCATCATTTTTGGAAGAAAAAAACAACATTATAACGTAATATTATTGCATAGAAGACATTGATTAAAGTTCTCCAGAAGGCATCTAAGACTCTAAGAATGACTGTGAGACAGTAATAATGTAACAATCATTGCTTTATTATTAGGTATCAGCCTTATAAAAGTGCATCTTCAGCCTTTGCAGTCTCACAGAGATTTATTTCACTGCGCATTATTGGGGTAATTACGGTAATTTCACAGCGGACGCAGCTCTCCTGGTCCTTCGTGTAAATTCTCTGCTGTGCGCTGCTGCTGCTGCTGGAGGAGGATTAAGAGAAACTCTGCTGCTTTCATATTTCTGTATTTGATTGAAAATAAACTAGTAATCAAGATATTGAGATCTTTTCCAGCTGATTTTACCCCCGGATCAGAGGAGGACTCTTTGTGGGTTGTTAAACAGTTTTAGGATGTGTGTTAGCTAGCTAAGTTAGCTAAGTTGTGTGTGTAGTTAGCGTTAGCCAGCTAAGTTAGCTAGGTTATGTGTGTGTTAGTTAACTGGCTAAGTTAGCTAGGTTATGTGTGTGTAGTTAGTGTTAACCAGCTAAGTTAGCTAGGTTATGTGTGTGTGTTAGTTAACTGGCTAAGTTAGCTAGGTTATGTGTGTGTTAGTTAACTGGCTAAGTTAGCTAGGTTATATGTGTGTTAGTTAGCTAGTTTAAATGTGTGTTAGTTAGCTAGGTTATGTGTGTGTTAGTTAACTGGCTAAGTTAGCTAGGTTATGTGTGTGTGTTAGTTAACTGGCTAAGTTAGCTAGGTTATGTGTGTGTTAGTTAACTGGCTAAGTTAACTAGGTTATGTGTGTGTTAGTTAGCTAGTTTAAATGTGTGTTAGTTAGCTAGGTTATGTGTGTTCGTTTGCTAGCTAAGTTAACTTTTATGTGTGGGTTAGTTAGCTAGGTTATATGTGTGTTAGTTAGCAAGCTAAGTTAGCTAGGGGAAATGTGTGTGTGTTAGTTAACTAGGTTAAATGTGTGTGTGTTAGTTAACTAGGTTAAATGTGTGTGTGTTAGTAAGCTAGGTTAAATGTGTGTTATTATTATTATTATTATTATTATTATTATTATTAATGTATATTTCCCTTTATAATACTGTGACATGATCTGCCGTAACTCCTAAAGAAGAACACAGTAACTCCTCAGTAATTAGTAATTAGTTAACATGTTTCTCACTTTATAATACTGTGGTATGATTTACAGTAACTCCTAAAGAAGAACACAGTAACTCCTCAGTAATTAGTAATTAGTTAACATGTTTCTCACTTTATAATACTGTGGTATGATCTGCAGTAACTCCTAAAGAAGAACACAGTAACTCCTCAGTAATTAGTAATTAGTTAACATGTTTCTCACTTTATAATACTGTGGTATGATCTGCAGTAACTCCTAAAGAAGAACACAGTAACTCCTCAGTCATTAGTAATTAGTTACCATGTTTCTCACTTTATAATACTGTGGTATGATCTGCAGTAACTCCTAAAGAAGAACACAGTAACTCCTCAGTCATTAGTAATTAGTTACCATGTTTCTCACTTTATAATACTGTGGTATGATTTACAGTAACTCCTAAAGAAGAACACAGTAACTCCTCAGTCATTAGTAATTAGTTACCATGTTTCTCACTTTATAATACTGTGGTATGATTTACAGTAACTCCTAAAGAAGAACACAGTAACTCCTCAGTAATTAGTAATTAGTTAACATGTTTCTCACTTTATAATACTGTGGTGTGATTTGCAGTAACTCCTAAAGAAGAACACAGTAACCCCTCAGTAATTAGTAATGGGTTACCATGTGCTGCTGTTAACTCCCGAAAAAAGAAGACAGGGACCCCTTATTAATTATCTATGAAGAACACAGGGACACCTAGTCCGTTATCTAACACAAATATTTATTCATTTAAACATGATTTCCTCCAGAATAAGGATGTAGGACACAGCCTACAGTAAAGCTGTATGTGAGCCATCACTTCTACTGAGCACATCTCCAGGAGGACTGAAGAAGAGCACAGGTTTAGAATAAACACCTGTAACACACTGACAGAATATTACAAAAATGGGGGTTAAGAAGACTACTGCACATTTCAGTGTGTCTAACATTTGGAAGATATTGAGCATACTAAGGTAAGTAAGGTTAATATATGATAAGTGGTGTCACTGACTTTAATATCACCACTGATAGAATAACCTGCAGCAGCAGATAAACACACTGATAGAGGCTAGCGGTCCAGCGCTGTGGAATTACCGTAATTACCCTAATAATGCGCACTAAAAAACTGTGAGACTGCAAGGCTGAAGATGAACGTTTATAAGGTTGGTGCTTAAAATTAAAGCAGTGACCATTAAAACAAAATTGAGTACAGTCAGTCTTAGAGTCTTAGATGCCTTCTGGAGAACATAAATAATGTCTACTATGTAATAATATTAAGTTATAAAGTTTAAGCAGATTACAACACACTGTAGTATTTTACTATATGTTGCTAATATTTGGAAGATAATGATGATAATAAGGTAATTAATGTCACTACTACTACAAATGGTGTCACTGGCTTCAAATATGCCTTTAATATCACCACTGATCAAATAATTGTTTGTGTAGACTGATTTAGATCTATAGTTCCCCAGGTGGCATGTAAGGGTTTTCAGTAGTTAATGTTGATTTGAGCAGTAATTAATAAGTAGTCATTATAAAGAAGACATCATTAGTAAGTAGTTCTCTGAGAGATATGTAAGTCTCAGTAATTATTGTGGAGTTAATAGTGAACTACTATAATCATTAGTTCAGTACTATCTACTGAGTAATTATTCAGTACTCCCTGGTAGTTAATAGAAAATATTTAGGTGTTAATGCAGCACTATTAATTAGTTACTGCTTAGTTCCTGCTTAGTTACCTATTAACTATGGAACAGTATTATAAAGTGTTACCAAAAAACGTGTTTTAAATGTTCTGTTCATTCTGGTAAGTAATGAGGACCTAATTTTAAGGTTATAAAAATTATTTTGCACGATTTGCAATTGAATGATGCGCTACAGATCACTAAAATAGTTCCCGTTTCCAAGACAAGTTTACTAGACATTCTGAGAATGTCTTAACATAACAACATGATAATGTTTATAATATAACAATATTGATAATGATATAATGCTAATGCTTTTTATCTTTTCTTTATCTTTATCTAATAACACATATATTTAACTATTCAAAACATGTACTGGTCAATCTCAGGCAACTTCACAATTTTTTTTTACAAGGTTTCTAAGCCGAAGATGATTACAAAACTCATGTGATATTTAAAAAGCACGTTTTCACTTATTCTTTAGATTTTCCCTCAAGACCCCTTTATTTATAATTTATAAGATCCCTTTATTTCATACAAATGGTTGACTGCGTGTTCAAATTATTGATATTCATGACAAAAAAAAAATCACTCCTGTTAATGGCATGCATTCCTGTTACTCGAACTCACTCCTGTTACTGGAACGCACTCCTGTTACTGGCACTCATTCCTGTTACTGGAACTCACTCCTGTTACTGGAACGCACTCCTGTTACTGGCACTCATTCCTTTTACTTTTTTATGTTTTGAGTAACAGGAATAAAAGTAACAGGAATGAGTTTTTAGCATAGAATTAGCGAAAACGTCAAAAATAGCTAATAGCATGAGGACACTGAACATATTTGAGTGATTTTGACCTCCTCAGTCATAGTTACAAAAAGATCAAATATATAGAAAAACAAATGAGGGAACCTAATTTTGGTCTTCTCATGATCTTCAGAAGAACCAACTGATGTCACTTCCTGTTGTAGATGTGACTTGTAGTAGAATGTTCAGCTGTTTTAGATGGGGTACTGTGTTACAGTAACAGGACTGAGTAAAACCCAGGGACATAACTTAGTTAAACATTATGGATTGGTTATAATATATATATATATATATATGTATATATATATATACTTTTTTATAGCATAGATGGGATTTGGAGTCACACAACAATGCAAAAAAAAAAATACATCTCTGAAGGATTTTAATAACTATATTGGGGACAGGTAACAAATGCTATTTCTTTAGTTTTTTAAGTAGTTTTTATTTATGATTTTAATTACATATCTTACTTTTGCAATTAGGTCAATTTAGAAGACACTATGCTTAATAATAAAATGTATTTTAAAGTTATTTTATGTGCACATTTATACATGTAATTTCCTAGAGACAGAAATGGCACCCATTCAGCAGAATATGCCACTTACAGTCGATATCTTAGCCACAGAAGTATCTTACATATAAAAAGTTATTATGCCAAATATACTTATGCTCTTAATACACTGATTAAATATATCTTTGGTGCACTTACAGCAGAGGGGAAGCATTGTGCCAGACACACAGTTCTGGCACATGGGGGCAGCATTGCATAAGCTACCTGTACATGAAGGCCATTTGAAAGCAGTTCTTCTCTCATCATTTATCAGACAGAAGGAAAATTAACAAATTTTGCAGCTCCAAGTAACTGTCTGCATTTTTACAGAAACAGAAAGTCATTTTGTCATTGCTGTTAACCCAAAAAAAAAAATAAAAAAAATAAATAAAATAAACAGAAAGCATTTTTATTTTCTTTTTATTCATTTTTATATGCGGTTTAAATTTAAATTGTGATGTCAGCCAATTAAAAACTATTACGGTACTTAACTCCTGTGTTTTTAGGAAGCGGGCAACAATAATTGTGAGATTTAATGAAGGAAATGAATGCTAGCTCCATATTCCACCTTCAGCAACAAAGGAAACATGTCAGCATGTGTGTGTGTGTGCTCAAAAGAGAGAGAAAAAGAGAGAAATCTAATTCATATTTCAGCACAAATTATAAATAATCTTCTAATAATTTTCTAAGCTCAGCAGTAGTGATGCTGTGTTTACGCTGCTAAATAAAACCGCTAATTTGTCACCAGGCTAATTAGTAAATTGTGGGAGGACATTGCAGGAAGCTTGGTAATGTGTTTAATTTGTGTTAAAAATAATCAACCCATTAACGTTTCCATCTTAAATGCATGTGTTAACATTGACAGCACCTCTACACGACTGCAGGCTTTACGCAGCAGACTGAGCATTATGCATTCCTATTATTTCTGTATATGAATAAGGGTTAATCTACAGTTACAGTAGATACAGCATCAGCATTCATATGGTTGTGTGAGGGGAGCAGTGGTGTTAGTAGCACGTTACTTAGTACTCTAGTAATCTGATTGTTTTCCTCAGTAACAAGTAATCTAAGGCACTACTATTTCCAATCCAGTAATCAGATAAAAGTAATTAATCCAAGTCACTGTGCGTCACTTTTTTGTCATTTTCCTTAAAAAAAGATATGGTAAAGTCCAGCTGGATGCGTTGAAATGATGGACGAGAAAGACGTTTACAGTTGTTGGGAAAGTAAGGGGTCAATGCTGGGAAACATAATGTATTCTGGGAATTGTAGTGTGGGTGTGTAGTCGTTGTCTCTCTCATTCATGTTTGTTGTTTTAGCATGGCCATTGGTTTTATTTTCGTGTCATGACCAAGCATGCTACAATAAAGTGTTCCACAGTGTTCCACTTTAACCCAGTTTCTGCTCAAATTTCAGCTGGAAAATAACCAAAGTTTGGGTATTACCCCTGAACGGGTGGAAGGGAAAGTTTAGCTCGTTCTGGCTCACTGAAGTGTGGAGGAAACTAGCTCAACTAAGCATCGCACCACAGTTGAGAGGCAGTAATCAGGAGAAATTAACACAGTCATCGCTTTATTGTTGGAACTGCCGGCTGCAACTACACCAACACAACAACAGGCTAGCGAGCTAACAAGCTAACCGGCTAAAACTAGCACTCTGGCGAGCCCCGCTCGCTCTTCACCTCATGGCAGCTGCTGAAAGTAACTTTTTAAAGGAGTATTCAGTAATCAGAATAAGGTGGCCAAGCGATTCCTCATATTAATACCATATTTTTTTTAATACATATATTTTTCAAGCAGTAAAAAAAATGACAGGATGGTGAATATACATAAAACATTCACCATGTCTTTCTAAAATCTATTTATTTGTAACCATTTTAGTGATTTTAATTTAGTTAACAAATACATATTTCATACACATTTAATAAATATATTTTCTTACAATACAATACAATTTTTGAGGTATTTTTCTTGTCAGAAGCTGGACCGTGATACACGTGCACGTTAAGCTTTAACATGAGTGACTCATCACGTTCTAGTGTGAACGCAGGGTAGGGACAGGCAGCCTCAACTTCCTGCACTTGGTTTGAGACCACCACTTTTGTTGGGTCTGACCAAATTTTGGTTGTTTAGTCTGGACCATGGTTCATGGCCCCTTTCACACTTCCTATATGTATCTGGGCCAAACAGGAAGGTCTAAAAATCCGGATCAAGCAAAGTAGGTGTGAAAGTACCCTAAAGGCCTTAATTTATATTTCTGCATTGAACCTACACTTTAGCCTACGCGTTGATGCATACCCTACGCCGTAGCTTGACGCCAACTCTCTGGAAATGCCACAGCTGTGATTGGTCTGCCAGGCCTTGTGTCTCCTCCCACACATTCCTGTCTTCACAGTTTAAACCACAGAGAGACGCAGAGCCGCTCATTTGCACACACAGAAGAAAAAACATGCTCCGTTACGTAGAGCACTTTTACTGGAGATGTGTAGCCTACGGCGTAGGTTTGACGCAGAAGTATAAATTGGGCTTAAGACTGTCTAGTACTTTGAAAAAGTCTTTTGGATGGTCTTAAATTGTATTACTATCTGAACTCAATACTCAAAGAAGAAACTGGAGTGGAGAAACAGGACTGTTGCTCTTAAAATGTACATCCAAAAAAAAAAAAATGCTTCAGGAGGAAAAACTGCACCACACTGCACTCTTGTGCACTCTTGTGCAGTGTTTGTGCGTATGGATGGCATGTAGGAGTTTTTTCGGAGAGTTCAGTAGATCACTGACAACTGGAGTAACATTATGACATGGAGCGGCTCCATGTAAAATAGGTCTAAGGTCTTCTAGACAATTGGCTACGGTGAGCGCAGAGTCAGTGCCCTCACGCTGTCAGAACGCTGCCCATTATTGATCCAGTCCTCAGGTCAGGAAGAGTGCTCGCGGGCTCGTGTTAGAGCTTATGGCCAGCGAATGAGAAATGATTGCTGAAGGCTGGCGTGGCAGTCACAGTGAATCTTTCCAGCCAAGAGGGAACGCCTGTCTTAACCAATTCACCAGGACACTATTCCCACTGACTTAAACAAGCCATTCGTATGTCCTCCGTGCGAGTAGCATCTATCTTTGGTATCATTAGGACCTTTCACAGCTCGAAAATACACCTTTCACAGCTCGAAAATACACCTTTTACAGCTCGAAATGCGAAAAAGGCATGTACTAATTCTCTTAATTGATCATGTGTGTGTTGAAATAAACCAATTAGCCATTTGCCAATTTGCCACTTGCCATTCCCTTTAAGAGCCAGGTGTGTTCTGACTTTGGCACATTGATATCTTAACAGCGCAGTGCTTTCCGCATCTCAACAGAGGAAACTGACCTGTGCGTTTACACTGTGAAGGTGTGGTGAAGACTAAGTATGTATGGGTGACTGTTCATTGTTGTCAGGGTTTAAATTGGTCAGTGGCGCATCTGTGTTTTCCGTCACCAACATGGCAAGTGGAAACATGGCAGATATTTTCCTGAACACACCTCACTTCCAGACCACCTCACACATCAGTGTAGATATATTGCTAAATTCCAATGCTATTTTAATAGACTGTTGCAGGGCTGTAATGTAGCAAAGAGCATCGCACAGCACCTTGCACAGTGCCTATACATAAGGCAGGGAAAACAGATGTTTTGAATTCATTGTTTTTGCAACGCCACAAAACTCACAAGTCACTGACTTATAATGTATATCCATATATATATATATATATTCTGTATTTCCATCTATTCAGCCTAAAGCAATTTACGCCCTTTCAATGCTTATGTATTCAATGCTTAAGTTGCAAAGTGTGTCTCAGCATGGGCAGTTTAGAGCAGCCAGTCATTCCACCACAGTAACAAAAACAGCCTGTTTAACGCTAAAGAACAAATGTAATGTAAGAAAAAGTTATGGCTGTTTTTCATTTTGCACAAACAAGACTTCACAGTTAATCACTGCGGGAAAAAGCAATACAGTACAACAACTGAAAATAATGGCCTTTAGAACATGTAATATTTTAATATTATAACAATGTTTTTTATACAGTGTTTGATTATCTACACAATAGGAGTTAAAATTATTCAAAGATGCAGTCTCTTATAAGACACTTTGATATACAGTCATATGAAAAAGTTTGTGCACCCCTATTAATCTTAATCATTTTAGTTGTAAAAATTTGGGTGTTTGCAACAGCCATTTCAGTTTGATATATCTAATAACTGATGGACACAGTAATATTTCAGGATTGAAATGAGGTTTATTGTACTAACAGAAAATGTGCAATATGCATTCAACCAAAATTTGACCGGTGCAAAAGTATGGGCACCCTTATCATTTTATTGATTTGAATACTCCTAACTACTTTTTACTGACTTACTGAAGCACAAAATTGGTTTGGTAAACTCATTGAGCTTTGAACTTCATAGCCAGGTGTATCCAATCATGAGAAACGGTATTTAAGGTGGCCAATTGCAAGTTGTTCTCCTATTTGAATCTCCTCTGAAGAGTGGCATCATGGGCTCATCAAAACAACTCTTAAATGATCTAAACAAAGATTGTTCAACGTAGTTGTTCAGGGGAAGGATACAAAAAGTTGTCTCAGAGATTTAACCTGTCAGTTTCCACTGTGAGGAACATAGTAAGGAAATGGAAGACCACAGGGACAGTTCTTGTTAAGCCCAGAAGTGACAGGCCAAGAAAAATATCAGAAAGGCAGAGAAGAAGAATGGTGAGAACAGTCAAGGACAATTCACAGACCACCTCCAAAGAGCTGCAGCATCATCTTGCTGCAGATGGCGTCACTGTGCATCGGTCAACAAAACAGCGCACGTTGCACAAGGAGAAGCTGTATGGGAGAGTGATGCGAAAGAAGCCATTTCTGCAAGCACGCCACAAACAGAGTCGCCTGAGGCAAAAGTAGGTAAAAGCACACCTCAGGTGTGTTTAGTAGCTGATGAAGAACTTCAAAAAAAGCAGGACATCAACAAATCAAACAGGGATGTTACTAGTGTTTGCAAAACAACTCACCTATTTTGGGGCAGAATTAGTGTACAACATATGTCTTTTATCAGAATAAATAATAAATAATTTTGTTATAAGTTGATCTCCTGAACTTTGGTACCTGCCTTTGGTAGCCATCAACATGCTTTTACCAGAATTCTTACTGGGTAAAATATGGTAATCATTATTTTTGTCATAATGTTTGAGGACAGAATTTGGAAAGGCTTTTCCAAAAACGTATTGTTATTCTGTTTTATGCATTCCACACCCACCACTTACATGTGGTTTAGGGTCATTGTCCTGTCAAAACCAAAGACCAAAGCATTTTGAGGCAGTCCTTCATTATTCCAATTATTGCATCCACTTTTTGCATTGACAGCAAAACAGCCCTAGAGCACGATACTACCACCACCATGCTTAACTATCGGAACAGTGCAAACTTTATTAAAAACTGGAGCAGGTGCTTCTTACTTGGACAGTAGCCTCATAGTACATTTCAATCTAAAACTTGCTTGACATTCTACAGTGACACTGGTGTTTACTTACTTTCCTTTCTCTCTTTCCTTTATCATTTCTGCTCAGCAGAGGGTGACAGCTTGAGTCTTCTTCCAGACTTTGGAACAGTAACTACTCTCCTCATACTGTATGTGTTTGAATGGTTTAGAACTGGATACAAGAAACAATCTGTAAAAAAAAAAAAATGACTTTCTGCACACCTGACTTACTAATTTAAGTGCGTATAAGACAAACCTGTGTAGGACACACAGATTAAACCTAGCCCTTGCCTTACACATGACTGATATGCTTTTGAGAGCACACACAAATGATATAATAAGGTGGGTGGCCATAGCTGTGAGCATTGAAAGTTCAACAGCTTATATATTACTTTTTTCCCCAGAGATTAACTGTGAAGTCTTGTTTAAGCAAAATGAAAAACTGTCATAACTTCTTCTTAAATTAACATTGCATTTGTTCCTTAGCATTGAACTGGCTGCTCTAAACTGCGCATGCTGAGACACACTTGCGGTTTTTGTGGCATTGCAAAAACAATAAATTCAAAAAGAGTAAACACTGTCTTTAAAAGATTTAACAGCACATCTCAATATACCCCTCCCAAAACACAGTTTTCTAAAAGCTATAATAACTATAATGTTATATTAAAATGGTAATGTAGAAAAATTTAGGATGCACTTCCTGTTTTAGCCACATTTATGCCAATTACATTTTGGAACAATGTAAATACTGTATACTAAAGAAGCTAATGCCAGGTTCACACTACAAGATTTTATCCCAGTTTTTCAGTCACAGACCGTTTTTTGTTGATCGCCATTAAAAAATCTGCTCAGAGGCAAATCGAGGATCACTCGGTGCTCGCACAGAAAGACGCTCGTCAAACCATTGCTGACTGACCGCCAACCAGTTGGAGACACCCAGCAAATATTTGCCATGCTAAACATCTGACCCAGTCGGCGACTGGGAGTCAGGAGCAGCGGCTACATACAGCAAATGGGAAAACAGGGAGAGAGAACCACGGGTGCAAAATGCATCTTCTGCATTACCAGAGCTGTTTATGGTCTGACCACTTTCTGTTTCCCTGTTATATCAGTAAATTACTGTGAAACTCTAAAAGGAAACTCGCGAGAGAGTTGTGAATGGGGTAAACGGAGCTAAAAGCTATCATTTTTTATTAAAAATAGTGACTAACTACTAAATACTATTCTAAGTATTCCTTTAATTTTAACTGTGTATGTAAACTTAAATTTTTCTACAGCAAACAGGGTTTAGTCAGTAAAGAAGCTAGCATTACTGCTATGAGCTGATTGGTTGGTGAGCTAGAGCCAGAGTCTAAAAGGCTAAGAACCTGAGTTTAAAACCTTAATAAAATGATGTCTGTGGTGCTAAAACTATTGATAAAGTTTGATATAGTGTTGAGGACATAAGTACATATTTTAGTATAAAAATAATCAGACATTTATAAACTCTGATTTTACGCAGTTGTTCCGTATTAACCCATTCATGTTGGACTCACTTTAAGTGGTTATTCTCCTCTATGTGAGATCTCGTGTTTAGTTCTGGCGTTTTCTCGTAACAAAACGTGTTTTTGGAGATCAGCCAGGTGAGTATGGGATTTAGCATGTAATTCATCATACTGTGTCACCAATGTAGTGTATCTTGTAGTCGTGTAGTGTGAACCTGGCATTAGTGTGGACATTTCTCTCAAGTTGTCTCTTGAGTCTCTTGAGCCACTGATTATCTTCATACTAGGCAACATACTGTACGTCTGCTATGTTCTTGCTGGAGTTTGAGCGTGAGCGTGTGCAGGTGTGATGGATTGAGTATAAACCAATAGGGTGATGGAATGGTATATGTTTATACTTCTCTACAACCAACCACAATCAGATTCACTCTTTCCGGATGGAAAGATTTATATGGATAGCGTTTTTTTTGAACGACGAGAAGCCGGAATTAAAAAAAAGAAGCTGAAATGGGATAGGAGTGAATGAGGCTTTTTATAAAAATGTAAGGAGTAGAAATTAAAGATAACTGTGTGAAAATGTAAGGAGCAGAAGTATAAAGTCGCCTGAAAAACAATTACTCCAGTAAAGTATAGATAACCAACATTTCCACTTAAGGAAGGTAACAAAGTATTTGTACTTCTTTACTTGACACCTCTGGTAAAAACACTTCTCTAAGCTTAATGGTGCTGCCTACGTGTTTATAAATTAGTCATAAATCACATCAAGTGAATCCCACAATAAAATTTAATTATATGATGCATAAAATTAATTCAACTACTGTGAGGTCAGACCCTCACACCACTAGCTTTGATGCTTTAGGGGTCTTTTGTCAAGGACCCAACAGTGGCAACTTGCCAAACCTGCATATTAGACCTGTACCAGGAGACACTACTCTACCAAAGCACCAGCTTTGCGAATCTAGAGAATGAGATTTTTGTCCATTCTCTTTGATAAAACAGTTCAAGCTCAGCCAGGTTGGATGAAGAGCGTCGGTGAACAGCAATTTTCACGTCTTTGCCACAGAAGCTCAATGGGATTTAAGACTGGGCCATTCTAACACATGAATATTCTTTAATCCAAACCATTCCACTGTAGCTCTGGCTGTATGTTTAAAGTCAATTTCTTGCTCATATACTGTGTATAGCTGGACAGAGCATCGTCTCTCAAAAGTGAAGCCACCACAGGTCGGGCGCCCCCTGCTGTTCGATTTCAGAAAGCTGTGTAACCCCACCCATCCCCATAGGTTTCAATGGCAAAACAGACAACTTTCAATAACTTTTTTTCCCCAATATACTGTAATTCTACCTCCATTATTTAAACGCAGCAGCTAGTGTAACCTCTGCTTATATTGTTAATTTTTTATATCCCCACAGAATTTGTTTTTTAAACGTTATTCAGCTTTATTCAAAAAGGTGTGGTTATTGTAAAAGGGCTGGTTATGGGCGGGACCAATAACAGGCCATCAGCTTCGCTCCGCTCCGCTCTACTCTGCAGCCTGGGACCTCAAGGCAGCCCTCAGGGGCGGGTTTATTTAAATGAGTAGGCTGTCTCTTCACAGTCTTTCTCCCTCCTCTGGTCTCTACTGCGCAGACTCGGGTATCAGGATCGGCAACATGGCGGAAGATTTTGGCTTCATTTTCATTGAATGAATGGGAACAGCGACACGGCGTCCATCTTTTTTTACAGTCTCTGGTCTTGCTGGAAGATGAATCTCCTTCCCAGTCTCAAGTCTTTACTTGCCTTCATGATGCTGTTTGCTCACTAGTGTTCTCTAACAAACCACTGATGCCTTCACAGAACAGGTGCTTATATTCATACTGAGACTAAATTACACACAACTAATTAAGTGACTTTAATAACAGTTTATTGCACTGTTTTTTTTTTTGCTTTTTTTTTTACTTTTGCACATCACACTTTTCAGATTTTTATTTGATAAAATTTTTGAAAACGTATTATTTTCGTTCTACTTCACACTTATGCAATACTTTGCGTTTGTCTATCTTCACATATTCTTCTCCTAGGAGAAAAAATAGACGTCACTAAAAAATACTGTATATAAAGCGTGTTCTCTGACCTTTTCACAGTAGTGCAATTTCTGGGACACAATTGTATTTAATGCCTGCATTACTGCACAATCAATTTCTAGTGCCTGCTGTACTCTGTATGTGGTGGGCTATTAGGCGATTCTAGACACATTATTTTTATGTGCAGTAAAGCCTGATTCTGATCATAAATTCATATAATATGATTATAAGTATTTGTTATTGAACAACAATGTCATTTTGTAATTGTCTGCTTTGTTCATTCAAAAATCAATGCAGTTGAATCACTATTGTTACGATGCACTGATGCATTTTTACACCTAATCAAAGCTGTTTGGGGAGACGAGCTTATTGGAGGAGAGCAGCAGGGAACGAATAAGAGAGAGAGAGAATAGAGAAAGAAAGAGAGAGAGAGAAGAGGACAAAAAAAGAGAATGCTGCTCTGTAACAGCAGTCAGCAGTGTTGTCAGTGCCGGGACTGTCACTAGTCTATTTTTTTTTTTTTTTTTTTTTTTACAGCAGCAGGCTGTGTCACCGGTGACCCCCATGATCAAAACTACTCTAATTTCACCCACGCAGGTGGGCAATGGCCGTGTGTGATTAAGTGTGTGTGCGTATACGTGGCTTGTCGTGTGTTAGCCAGCATCAGCAACTTGCTTGTTGACCCCACGGGCTCGGCGCACAGAATCCCGCTGCGCATGCACTCGTCCGGCCCACTCATCTATGACACACAGCCCCGGTGCAGGCCTTGGGCCAGCTCTGCTTACGTGGGTAAATGGGAAAAAAAAGAAGAAGAAGAAGAGGAAGACGAAGGGCTGGAGGGAGTGTATGATAAAGCACTGAAGTTGCTTTATCATCATCAGGGTATGAATATTTCATGCCGTGGACACTTGTGGCCACGGGCGCTCTTAATTGGTGCTTTAAAAACTGCCATCGCAAATGACGCAAAGCCTTGTTTACTACTTTAAACTTGTTGACTTCTTCCACTTGTTGACGTATGCCGATTGATGGGTTGCGCTAGTTAGTTATTCGCATTTAATTGAAACTCGACCACTTTGTCTTTTTCCCCCCCCTTTATTAATTAACAGTTTGTCCGATTACATAATGAAGCACATTTTCTTATCATTCTCACGAAATGGGATTATGCAGTTGAAGGCTCAAATGAAGATAAGTGCCCAAATTATGTCTAGGGGGAAAAAAAAAAAACGAAACCAAACGAGGCCTAATTAGTTCACCTTTCCTCCATTCCCACTTTCTGTCCATCAGCCTGAGTGCCGCCCAAGGTGAAGGCATCTGCTTTTAAACATTAATTATATCCTAATGGCCATTTATGAGCTGGGGGTGCGAGGAAGGGCGGCACTGAAGGGCAGGAGGGGGCTAAGCGACGGCCGAGGGGTTGAGCTGGGTTGATGACGGGTTGATGGATGACTGAGGGAAGTCTCAGAAACAGTTGAACGGTCAAACGCTGGCTGAGAGGAAGATGAAGAAGCTCAGGGGTGGCTAAAGGGTGGCTAAACAGTGATTGAGAGTGGGCTGGTGGGCGGCTGGCGAGGGAGCGGCGGCTCGGCCAGGGGAAAGCCAACATGCCCGGCTGCCCTTGTGCAACTCGCTGGAGGCAGAAAGATTTCAACCTGAGCCCTTCTGACTCCCACAGCAACCATTAGCTAGCAAGTCACACTGTACTAGCCAGCTCACACTGCTCTTTCTCTCTCTCTCTCTCTCTCTCGTTTTTTCTCTCGCTCTGTCTCTGTCTCTCTCGCTCAATGACTCTCTGAAGTTGGCTTAAGTATTTTACATTCTTATCACACACAAACATGACAGCCGAGCTCAGCTCTGGGATGTTAGCATCGGCTACCTGCAGCCTGCAGTCGTGGATTACTGAAAGGTGAAAGCATTTTGATGCATATTCATATTCAGAAAGTATACAGTACAGTCTTTGAGCTCCTGGGCTCCCCCTACAGGTGGGGTAGTGTTTTAATGGCAGAGAATGGCAGTGTATTTAATGGTAATGAAAATACCACCAACACTTTTTAACACTAGTGATGCCCCAATACCAGAAGGATGAGGACTAGCACATGCCTACTCCGATACATGTGAAGTCAACCACAGCCTCTGATGTAGCAATGTCTAGTAGCCAGCACACTTGGAGGAAAGCGCAGTGACGTCAGCTCAGCTCCGATACATCAGCTCACAGACGCCACCTTAGGAGACATCACCTTAGAAGTGATGGTATAGAGCAGGGGTATTTAATTAGAATTCAGTATGGTTCAGTTTGAGAAAATTTTGACAGGCCAAGGTCCGGACCGATTGTTAACTTGTATTATAATTAAGTGCTATATCCTGTAAGGTTGTTTGTACTGAATGATGAAAAAAATATATAATAATAATAATAATAATAATAATAATAATAATAATAATAATAATAAAATGGCTCTCTGGCCAGATTTTGTTTACATTCCTTGCCTGTCTCTCTGTCGTCCCTCTGTCGGCGTGACTTTAGTTTCTGCCCGTTCTCATTTTTCTGCCCGTTCTCGGGCTCCCTATCTCCTTATAAAGGTTGTTTTTTACAGCCGCATGCCAATTCAACAGCCGTAGCAGTGGGACTGCGACCCTGACAACACGGGTTCGATCCCGCGTGAGGAGCGGTGTGTTTATTTATTTAATTTTCCTTACTGTGTCTGCACAGATTTGATTGAGTGAAGAGAGCGTTTGGTGATCTTACCCCACACGTGATTGGTCTGTGAGTTTACTGCGACCCAAAGCACGTATACAATTAAATACTTCTCAGTAGGTTTGGGTCCGCATTGGACAACGTTTGGACCTTGGCCCGCCCATTAGTGACCTCTGGTATAGAGGATATAGAGTGCCACCTATATCTGAGAGAGTAAGGCCAATTGCACTCTCTTGGGGCTCCAGCCTCCGATGGCAAGCTGCATGACTGGGATTTGAACCCCAGCAAACTTCTGATCATAGTGGCAGCACCTCAATCCGCTGGACCACCTGGAGCCTAACAATTCATGGTTAACATATCATTTTAAGACTAAGGTTGCCACCTATGTCTGAAAAAAAAAAATCTGGACACACTCATACACTCAACACCTGATGGACCGCTTTTCCGCTTTTTAGCAGCTTGCTCTGACAGCCAACAACATAGGGTCCAGGCAGCAAAACATAATATTAGTGATGTCAAATTCCAAACTCAGATTTGAACTGAATCGATTTATTTGAAACAAAGCTTCGAAAGTCTGTATTAATACAAAAAATGCCCCAAAATGCCACACAGTCACGTCACACGTTAACATTTAAAAACTTTTGTGCAAGCAGCTAATCTTAGATCAAAAGTTTTTGTCTGTTTGTGTTGTAAATGTGCAACATGATAACACTGACACATTTTCAAAGTAATACAGTTTATTTGGGAAGACAAATGACCCCTATGTTGCATTGCTTTATTATATATTACTCATAATTTGTCAAACTATCAACATTTATGAAGAGGAAGGTTTCGAAAAAAGACCCAGGTCTGCTGTTTGGAATAATTTTGAATCTAAAGACAAACAGGTAAAGTGTCTGAGTGTCCACCACTGTGGTGTATAAAGATTTGAACGCCTCACAAGATCAGATCTTTTTCAGAATCAATTGGGTCATTTGATTCTATCTCCCAAAAAGCCCCGCTTCTGCCATCAGTACATAATATACAGTACTGTGCAAAAGTTTTAGGCAACAAAGCAAATTAGACTAATCTATTTATACAGTAAAACCCAACAAGGAATTCTCATTTTTACCTAAGTAAGTTCCAGATTTCTCCTGGATGCCCTCAGCTAGCATGTGTATATGTTCAGTTCCGTCAGCAACTCACCTGATTTACCACATTTACCAATTTGCCAAACCAGGTGTTGATATGATGAGAACTAGAAATAACTCTATTAAACTCAGATGAGGAGAGATTAGGAGATCAGTGATGTAAAAGCTCTGCTTTTTGTAAAACTGCTGTTTGTATTTATTGTAATGTTAGTGTTTTACTAAGCTAATAAACACTTACTTCATAGATAAAAAGCTTTTTTTTTACTGAAATTCTCACAGGTGCCTAAAACATTTGCATAATACTATATAATAGCCAAGTTTACCTGAGGTAGCCTGGGGGAAATCACTACACACGTACAATGGTAAGTGTAATAGATGGTGCAAGATGGTGCCAGAAGCCAATACAAAAGAAGAAGTCAATGGCAACAAACTAAACTCAGTTATGATAAGTTGATTAAACTCTAAGATCTCCATTTGAAAGTACAATATATGTGGTCACAAATGCTGACCTAACTCAAAATAGTCCCATTTTACATAAAACAGACTTAAATTATTTGAGTTTAATTACAGTGTAGGGTTGTACATAGCCCTGAATAAGAAGAAAAATTCTTATTTTGCATCCAGTCATTTTTGATATGAGATGAACGTTTCCTCTTCGTTTTGACTGGCTTGGAAGACCCAGTTTACAGAATCTCATCTTCATCCTCCATTTCTCCACCCATATCATATATATGGCTGTACTGTTTCTCAAAAAAAAAAAAAAAACGCTATAGTAGAGCCACCACAATTGCTAATTTACTACTTATCTAGTTCTGCCTGTAAGAGACACCCAAGCTGATGGGGTAGTCAAGTCACATGATCCCACAGAACTGAAAGCTCCGCGCAGGTTCTAGCGGGAAACTCGAAATCATGCCACTTTTCTCAGCCAATCACCAACTCCCACCTGTCGTTATAAGACCTCCCTCATACCTGTTCTCCCCTGCTTGCAGACGCTGACATACGTTTTCACCCTCCTCCTTCCCCACCGCCTCCAGTTCGGTCCCGCCGGTTGCCCAGGGGATAGGCTCCGCCCACGCCGTACCTGTACGGCAGGATCTGCGAGGGTTCAGATGCTGCGGACCTGGGCTTCGACGGGGCTTTCGCCAAAGACTCTATATACACTACATTCACTATTACTAAATGTCATACGTGTTTATTGGGATTAAATCTTTCTTGCTGCATTTGTCTCTAGAGTTTTCCTGCTAGAACCAATGAGAAACAGCAGTACACATCAGTGAGAAAAAGATGCAAGAGCATGCAAAGAAAATCTAAACATGAATTTACAGAAAATCTTTATGCACAAAAAATAATTTTCATTAAATTAAAATGATTATTTATAAATAATAATAAAGATTCTATAAAATCTTCTATTTTAACCGCAGATATAAATGTGGAATAGACTCTATCTGGTTCCCATTTCCACCCTTTTCTTATATAAAATTCTGGACCTTGAAGAGAAAGTGCATTCTCCATACTGCTCCCATGGTCAAGTGTGATCTCCTTGTAAATTGCACATGAAAAACTGCCTTGACAGTTTTTCTCCATTGTGGCTCCTAACAGAAAGCTCTGCAAGATTTTCTCGGAAAAATATTTTCACAGTTCATCGCACACTTGCCAGCCTCCCACTCCTCGTTATGATCACTTTTCAGTCCATATGTGGACTCCTTTTAAAATTATTATCATTTATTTACCTGCCCATTTATCTGCCCATTCAGATACAGGCAATCACTACCTATTCAGTTAATCTCTACCAGTTTATGTTCAAGTAATAAGTGATTTAGCATGGACTGCATTCAACATGAGCACAATACAGTACGGCCAATCAGAACACAAACAAATAATTTGCATACATCTATCTTAAATGCACAACAACAACACAAGTTAGAACAGATCTATCGGCTTTAAAACATGATCATAAAGTTCTTTGCACAAAATCGGTCTCACATAAAGAGATCTCACAGCTATACTCTTGCCAGTTTCAGTCCCTTTCAGAATGAGCCATTTGAGGGCTCTGATACTTTTATGCAAATTCAATAAAATTCTATTTATATAGCGTTTTTTACAACAGAAGTTGTCACGAAGCAGGTTTACAGAGAAAACAACTCCACGCCTCTTATGAGCGAGCACCACAGAGATGCCGATTATTGTGGTGAGAGTGGCAGTGGCAGTGACATTGGCAAGGAAAATCTCCCTTACTCTAAGAGGAAGAAGCCTTAGAAGGAGCCAAGACTTAGTCAGAGCAACCCATACCAGACTGTACAAACAAATAACAGAACAAAAACAACAGTACATATAGATAATGTAGAGCTATAGTAGATGTAGAGTAGATGATGGGTATATAATAGATACTGGAGAGCTATAGCTAATGTAGAAACATGTATACACTGAACGTTTATCACGTTAGTGTTAGCTTGCGCTAAATTGCAAAACACAAACAAGCTAGCTCATGCTTTACTGTGACAGAAGCATAACATTTGAAAGTGCTTACATTTCCCTCATCTGCTGACTTTCCACAGACCGTAGGTACAGATCCCTCCTTCAGATGATGCATTGAGCTCAAACAGCAGACAGAAATGGTGGGTCTTCAATTGATCTAGTAGGTGGTGCCAGGGTGGTTCTATGCAGGTTTCTTTATTGTGACTTCAAAGCATCTAATTCCTGACACCACACTCCTTCAGTTGATTCACAGAAAACAGATGGATGGTTTTTTTTGTGCTTGCTAAAGGCTAATTTAATCAGAAGTGTGAAAATGCCCTAAAAATTTGGTAAGGAGGACCTAAAGAATATCAATGCATCGCTTTTTAACCTGAGTTGAAGACTCATGTGGAGGCCCTACACGTAGAAGCTTCCACTGCTTGAAAGATGACTTAAAGCCATCTTTCATAAATATTTGTACAGCAATGTCAACATGACAGTATCGAATTCTATATATCTGTATCTTAAATTGATTTTATGCTTGTTGCTATTCTTCCAATCATGACAAACAGCTTTTTTGGATGTTTAAATCCTTCAAATTTGCACATTGTTCAATTTAGATGATTTGGACAATTAAAATTCGGCTCATTTCTACTTATTTTTGCACAGTTTCCTATTTGCACATTTTAGGCCCTATCATACACCCTGCGCAAGGCACGTCACGATGCTTGTTGCTATCTTACACCCTGTCAGCAGTCGATTTTCTTGGCTTGTGCCTGCGCAGTTAAAATAGCTTCGGAGTTTAGGACTAAATCTGTGCTGAGATGCACGAAAGTGTTGCGCAGTTTAGATATCAACGTGCCAAAGTCAGAGCACACCTGGCTCTTAAAGGGAATAGCAACTGGTTCACACCCATGATTTATTAAGAGATTTATTACACGCCTTGTGCGCATTTCGAGACATGCAAGCCGTATTTTTTGTGCCCTCACGATACCAAAGACGCATAGACCCCCTAAATCCAGCTGCACAATGCGCAATTGACCGTGTGCTATAGATTGCTAAAATAGGGCCCTGTGTGTTTCGTACTTGCAGACAATCTACCTACTTCTGCTCAGTTTCAGCATCAATTGTACTTTAAATGTTAGATCTATTCATTCTCCCTCACACCAACCATCCTCTTTAATTCTGGCTAGCAACATCTTCCTGCACATAATAGTGTCTGGCCTTGTTTTGTAGGAGAAAGAAGCTGAAAGAGACTGACGGGTCCAAGGGTCACTTTTGATCTGGTGTCAGAGAAGCGATTTTGATAAAGCATTGCACTGAAAAATCTGATATAATGATTTTATTATTAGTAAATATATATAAAACTGCCATTTTCAAATTACATCAACTAAATATACTATATCTTCTCTAATGGGCGTGTTGGTCTGGAAGTGAGATGTGTTTATTTGTGTACATTTGTGGCGTGTCGCTATTTTAGCAACGGAAAACACAGGTGTGCCACTGACTGATAAAAACCCTGACAACAATCAACCGTCAGATGTTCATTGCTATATTGGCAACACAGGCACACTGTGTGTGTCCAATGCATGTACACCCCTACTCGTTACACACACAAGGACATGCAGGAATGGACAAACCCAACTTTTACATCAAAAATAAACCGTATACAAAACAAAATAACATTGCTGTTCCTGCACACCCTTACAGCATGAATGAGCCGGGATGTTTGAGCAATGGCAAGTGACACACTGATTTATTTCACATTACGCCAAAAACACACCCTTGATTAATTGAGAGATTTAGTACATGCCTTTTGCATGTTTCGAGTAAATAGCAAACGATAGCAAAGACACACTGACACGCCCTAAATCAAGCTGCATGGTGCGCCAATGTATCGGTATATATATATATAAAATAGGGCACTATGTATGAGCATGTTCCCCCAGGTCACCCTAATTATGGTTGAATATAATCTCTATGTATAAATCTCTACTGATGCACCCAATGTGTTATTTCTCATAACTGTTTGCATGAAAGGAATTCAGACTCATTTTATGTTATCGTGGTATTTTCTGTAGAGGTAGGCTTGCAATAACTCAGAGGTGGATTTTGTAGCGAATCTTTTTAGATGGAAAACAAGACACTTGTTTCATTATCTGCCCCTCAAGGTCCTGCATTAGGTGAAACCTGTTCAAATAGCAGAGGGATTTGGACAGAGAACGATGACTGGGCGCATATCTCCTGCGGTAAACAAAGTGCTGACTGTTTTAAGACTATCGTGACACTATCTTAATGGAAGTGTCGCTTGGAGAGCAACAAATGGGGCCCCGGGCCAGGCTCCGGCGTGATGCTGCATTATTAGGAGGTGAGAGCCGCAGCGAGGGAAAGAGAAAAGAGGCACGGATGAAGAAGGTTGGCTGCGTTGGAAGGGTCACGCAGCTGCAGGGTGTTCCTTAAAGGATGGAGCTAAAGGTGTTTGTGTAGGTGGAGGTGAAACTTGTTGATGCTTGAAGGGAGGTGAGAGTGTGCGTGCAGCTGAAGAAAAGGTTATTTCAGCTTTAGATCTCAGAGTGTAGTCTCTGAGTGAAAAACTAGATATATGGGCACATCTTATTCCAGGGGTCATAACACTAAAGGAGCTGGTCTATGGCGAAATGCTTTGAAAGAAGAACAAGAGTCATAATAAAAATGCCTCCTCTTTTTGCTGTGTGCAGTTCTTTCCACGAAGGGATCTGTTTCTTTATTTAAATGTTGTTTCTAAGACTTCTCGGGCTGTCAGTTTAGGTTAGGAGTAATATATGTATATCTGAATAGCTGTTTTGGTGATTATTCAAGCAATCAAATAAAAATAATAATAATAAAACTGACAAAACTTAATAATGATTTACGCTTAACTTCCCAAGAATTATTCGTAGATTATCATCTGACCAACTTT
Source organism: Astyanax mexicanus (assembly GCF_023375975.1). Taxonomy (NCBI): domain Eukaryota; kingdom Metazoa; phylum Chordata; class Actinopteri; order Characiformes; family Acestrorhamphidae; genus Astyanax; species Astyanax mexicanus. Next base: position 20,236,741 of record NC_064410.1, on the reverse strand, counting down.
AATCTTTATTAAGTCAAATTTGCTGACTTCGATAAGACCTTGACAATACCACACACCTTGGATCTTGATTTAGGGCGTCAGTGTGTCTTTGCTACCATAACGACAGGAAAAGTACACCTTGTGCAGCTCAAAAACACAACAGGCATATAAGACTAATTCTCTTAAATAATCATGGGTTTGTTTAGTTGTAATAATAAACTGTTCAGTGTTTCACAATCAGCCATTCCCTTTAAAAGCCAGGTGTGCTCTGACCTGGGTGGATTGCTATTTTATGGGTGCAGCTACCTGTGCGTGTCTCTTCTCAGCAGAGGGAACTGACCTGCTCGTTCACACTCATTCATTCTGTGAATTCTATGCTGAAGTAAAAGATGGCATAGCTGCCAACAGGCATGCGCTATGGGTTTGTGCACTGCTGTTTATACAGGATGCAGCTGTTGACAATTCACTGCCAAGATAGCACTGTTCACTGTTGACTTCTGTCTATGTTTACTCAGCCAGTGAAGCATCTGTGTTTTCCATTGATAAGATAGCAATACACCAGGAATTTATCCAAACACGCCCCATTTCGAGAACACCACACCCATCAGGGTAGATATAGATATATTTACAAGCGCCTCTGCTATTTAAACGACACAGGCGGAAGCCATGAAAATGTATGTATTAGGACCTTATGAGTTCAAATGACTGTCTGAAAGAGTACACACCTATTGTAGTCCTGGCTTATATTGGCATTTTGAGGTGGAGTACTGTCAGGTCTGATGGTCGATCTGGTCTGAGCTGCATTCTTTTTTTCTTTAAAGTTGCAATAAGTTTTTGGGATTTTGGGATTTTAAAATCTAAAGCATTAATGTTACTGAATGATTAGGGAACAAAATATTATGATAAATGGCATCAGTGTGCTTCTGTTACAATTCCAATAAAGCCATATACTGTATATTCATTCTAAAAACAGGGTGTCTGCAAGGTCCCAGGAAATAGTCAACAGCTTTTGCTGGTTATTTGAGCTACCACTCTGCTGCTAATGGTGCTGATACAAGAGTTACTGAGAACATGGAGATATGACATGTCATATATGTCGCTCTACCAAACTGACCCTAGTGCAAATGACTATATTGCCTATATGTTTGACTATGGCGATGTCATATACAGATCTGCTTGCAAAAGCCTTCTCCAGAGACCTGATGTTTTTTTTATTTTTATTTTATTTTTATCATTCAGCCATTCGGTTTGCCATAAATGCTCCTTGTAAAACACATCATTGCTCCCTTTACATTGTTGCATACTTTGGTTGCATACTTGTTGCGTTTGATCCACTGGTACATGCTTATTTATAAAACTCTTCTTGGTTTGTCTCCTCAGTATCTGTGTAGCTTGATACCCAATTCATCTTCTGCCTATACATCATGCTACAGGTCCCCAAGGCTATGAATACAGTACTTAGTCTCTTAGCACTTTTAAAGCAGCTAAAGTCTGGAACTCACTTTAAAAAAAAAAATAAAAAGTCAGCTTTTAAGAAATATATCACAGACATTTTAAAAGAGTATTGTCATTTAAATATTGAGTATGGTATTGTCTGATGTTTGTCATTGTCTGATGTACCTATAGTGCGTTTGTATTTTTTTTTGTCTTTTTGCCTCTTGCCAGGCTGCCATTGTAAATAAAAAGGTGTTCTTAATGATTTGCCTGTTTAAATAAAGAATAAAAATAAATAAATAAATAAAACATCACAACATGGTAAAAAAATAAAAAATAATATATATATATATATAATGTACATTTATAAATTAGAAAATGTGTCTCTTACAGTAAATATATATTAACAATGCACACTGTAAATGGAGGTGTCTATTAAGGTAGGTCTGTTTCTGAACAGATCTACTGTGATTATTACACAAATTAAGGGAATCATTGCACAAGGTGTATTTTATTTCATTTATTTAATCGAGTGATCACGACAGCTGTACCTCCACTACGTGAAGAGCCAGGTTCAACAATCTCTCTGGTAGTAGTGAATGCTAAATCTGTTCACCTGTTATGCTGCATGGAAGCTCAGTCCTCTGTGAGTGGAATATGTGTGTGTGAGTGTGTGTGTGTGTGGGCTCTTATGACACATCTCCTCCATTGCCTGATGCCCTACAGTTTAAATATTCATCCTCAACTGCTCTATTAAGGACAGCGGCTCCGTTTTAAAATGGAGGACGTTGGATCCAGAGGCAGCCCGGAGTCACAGACTGAGCCTTTCTGAAATGTCACCCCCATGGCCATCCGTCTGCCCGGGGACATGATGGGAATACTGGAGAGGATTGTCTGGAATGGACTGAGGGTGTTTTCACACCAGTTCTGGGCTTGTTTGGTTGTGTGACAAGACAGTCGTCTCACGAGACGAGGCGAGACACGATATTGGGTTCACAAGAGTTAGACAAGACAAAATCTTACCAATGTATTTCGTCGCAGTCCTATGAAGAACACTTATCTCCATTTTTGTCGATTTTAAGTTTACTACATAATTTGACAAACAGACAAACTGTCCCCTACACTGTGCCAAAACTTCTTGATGAACGAACCAATAGAAACTCTTCAAAATGACCTGAAATAAACTATTTTTACATGGACTTCCATTGAAAGTTTACAAGGTTTTTTCTCCCTCCTGTAAAGTTGCTGTTTTGGAGATAAGTATTTTTCATTTCAAAGTAGGAATAAATATGATTAAAAAAAAATATTTTGATAATTTGATTGAAACTCACAAATTGCAAAACTGCAGGAAATGAAAAAATATATATATTTATCTTGTAATGGATGTCATTATTACAAATTTTAATCTTTATTTTCCTGTGTGATCTTTCATGTGTGTCTTAAGACCTTCGAACTATTGTCACAATCCTCCAGTAATGGTTGTGTATTCAACTGGCAACACTCCTTGAGTGTTCTTTTCTTTTTTTTCCTTTTACATTTTTTTACCCATTTTCTCCCCAATTTACATAAGGACTCCCCTATTACTAGTGATCCCCAACACCAGGAGGGTAAAGACTAGCACATGCATCCTCTGATACAGGTGAAATCAGCCACCGCTTCTTTTTGAACTGCTGCTGTAGTGGCATCACAGCGTACTCGGAAAAAAAGCGCAGTGACTCGGTTCAGATACAGCAGCTCACAGATGCCTCGTGCTGATCAACATCACCCTGTGGAGTGATGTGGGCAGGAGAGAGCGCCATCTACCCACCCAGAGAAAGCAAATCCAACTGTGCTCTCTCAGCGCTCTGGTAGCTGATGGCAAGCTACATGAACAGGATTTGAAAAGACGATCTCCTGATCATAGTGGCAGCGCTTAGCCCCCTGGACCACTCTGAGCCCCTCCCCCTGTATGAGTGTTCTATACAGAACTGGCAACCAAATCTCTTTTTGGCATTTCGCTCTGAAATTTACATCTTTGGCTAGAAGGCTGATGATTTTGGAGAACTTCTTTCCTAGAGAACTATAAGCTTCATCCCTAGCCTTTATAAGACCTCCCCTTCCTCTTGGTCCCACCGGCTGCCCAGGGTTGGCTCCATTGGTCCCTGCCTCCTACATATGGCAGGATGCATACCTGGGCATACGGGGCCTATGCCAAAGACTATTTTTACATAATTTGTTATATAATACAATCGAAATTAAAGCTGTTAGTATTGCACTGGAGTCTCTGGAGTCTTCCTGTCAGAACTAGACTATGGTTAAACTCACATTAGGAAATATCCCTGCCATGCCCCGGCACGGTTACCTCCCAAAGCACGGCTCATTTAACTAGTGTGATCGTAGCACAAGATCTCATCACACCCCTACTCATTATCATTGGTTTGCTTTTACACACAAGAACTCCATCCAAACTGTCTATCAACTGATCAAATACATGCGTCACTTTCTTTTTCAGACCAAATCTGAACCACAGCACAGTGCTGGTAATTTTCCTCCATTAAAAGACTATAATAGCGATTAAAGAACAGCTCGGCCAGAGTTAGCTGCAGCCTGGGCTGACTCACAATTTCTGCCATCACGATTTCTGTTAAAGATTTAACTCCCTGCTTCATTCACCAGAGACTGAACTGTTTAGCTCCTGCATGCAGCATTTTGAAGTTGCCCTGGATATTTCAACCAGAGAGATGACATGTCTTTGCAGGGGAAGTCAGATTTTGGTTTCAGACACATTTAAATGCTCAATCTTTCAAGCCTCCAGAGCTTCTTGAAGTTTGTGCTGCTTTGTGACACAACCATTCTAATCCCTTTTTCTTTCCTTCTTTCTTTCTTTCTTTCTTTCCTATCTGTTCTCTCTCTATCTAGTTTACATTCTAATTTCTATTTCTTTTCTTTTCCTTTCTTTCTTTCTGTCTTTTTTTTCGCAATTATTGAGATGCCCTGTTTGTGATGTCGCCTATCCTGGCTCTCCACTGATCTGCTGCCACACTCCATAGCTGTACATACGGATGAACTTTAACATTAACATTGAACAGGTGCCCATTATCTATCTACTCACACTGATAACTCAGAACCTGTTTCTATATTAGCTCTAGATCTCCATTATCTCTTTGTATATTTTTCTGTTACCACACATAAATCCTTTTAATTCACCTTATGTAAGAATTCTAACAGTCAGGTTGTAAGGAGCAGCACTGAGACTGGAGTAGCATTAGCTGCTAACCGCTATTTCCCTGTTCAGAGATGAATATTATCAGCCTGTAGCCTGCTGCTAACCCTGGCTAGCACTGCTGGAGCAGCATTAGCACTACCCGCTATCCGTGCTAGCTCTTAAGCTGTTCAGAGGGGAGTATATTGAACTTTAGCCCGCTGCTAACCCAGACTAGCACTACTGAAGCAGCATTAGCATTATCTGCTAACTGCGCTAGCTCTTTTGCTGTTTAGAGATGAGTATTGTTGGCCTGTACCCTGCTGTTAAGACTGGCTAACACTGCTGGAGCAGCAAACCATGCTAGAAGTTTAACCGTTCAGAAGTGAGAATTATCAGACTGTAGCCTGCATGTTTACCAAGTTTACCAAGGGTGACCATGGGTTTACCAGGACTCCTGGTAGCGGGGGTGGGGGGGTTTGAGGGGTGGAGAGTTGTGTGTGTGCTCTTAGTGTGAGACTGCACTGGAAGGGGGGGAGGGAGGGCTCCACACTGACAGTCACGCTGTCTACTGCTCTCTGGTCCAATTAAGGTAATTTAAAAACCAGGACATTTCCTCACTTTCTGAAAAAAAAAAAAAAAAACGTGACGCCCGGGACAGGACGTGAAATACGGACATGTCCCAGGAAATACGGACGTTTGGTCACCCTAGTTTACCATGTTAGCTAATATCGCCCTGGCTTACCGGAACACTCCTTAGTGTAGTGCTGTCAAGTGGCATTAGCCGCTAGTGGTTAGCTGCTAATGTTAATGATAATACTCCAGCCTTAGTGCTGCAGTAATTCGGTGATGTCTGGGTTCAACAGAGGGGGATGGGTTCCTCTTACTGAGTCTTGGTTTCACCCAAGGTTTCTTCCTCTCAGTGTGAAGAAGTTTTTCCTTGCCAACTGTTGCCACCACCATCTTGACATTATTGCCAATATCACTGTGGTTCTTACTCATGAGAAGTTTGGACCTCTATCTCTGTAAAACATTAGTTATACAAGTTACATTAGTTACCTTTCAAATGCTCTTGTGGGAGAAAAGTGAAAAATTCCCAAAAACCCACTCCTAAACCTTGTGGAAAGCCTGTGAACTTATATTGCTTAGCCGATTTATCATACATTAAGAATGGGATGTCACTGAAGTTTATATGTGTGCAAAAGCAGATGAGAAAATCATTTTGGCAATGTAGTGTGTTATAATGTAGCCCACACCTTTTGACACACTATAGGCATGGAAATCCCTTATTATACCCTGTTGACCTCAAGCCTTGTGATAGCTCCTATTACCTTTATCAATCTTCCCCTCAGTCAAATATGATACTGCCGAACCTTCCTAAGCTCATGACCAAAGAATGTAGACACATTCCATACCTTCATTTGAATTACACTGTCTGGCTCTCACCAGCATGCAGTCGTAGATAATGGCTCAAGGCTTTCAATGATAGTTGGCAAAAATTCTAAACTAGAATTGCTAAACTATTCTTATGCCTTGCGTAAGTCCTTTTTTTTAGACATCCTCAGGTATCCATGAGAGACATGACAGGTTTAAAATATGAGTTTTTCTCATCAGATGTAACTCCTAACACTCTTTGATTTAAGGTTGTGCAAATGGTACATAGTGTTCCTGTTCCTGTTACTGTATGTAAAGCTTAAAGAAGAAAAAGAAGTAAAAAAAATGCAACCCCAGCGCCATTACGAAAGGGAAAGTAGGTGGTTGAAGCTGTGAAACAAATTGCCATGGCGTCAAACAGCACGGCTGTCATATTTGACCAACATCCGCAGCCGGCGTGCTATTTGATCTGCTTTAATCCCAGTGTACTCTTTTTCCTGGGCCCGAACAAGGAGCTGAAAAGAGGCTTTCAAAAATGCCTGTCAGTTTATGCTTCTGCTTAGCCATTATGTTGAAGCACTAGTACTCCAGAGAGATCAATGGCAAAGCACAGCACCGATGCGTCAGTGGTGTGAGGGAGAACAAAAGACGCATTGTTGTCCTCCTGGAACATTATAAAATGGCACTCTTTACGCCACTCTGTAATAATGACATTCGTTTTTTTTTTTGGCTCTTGTTCTGTTGTATTTATCAAGACTTCAGAGAAAAAAAAACCTGACTACTGAGTTTTTTTTTTTATTCTTACAGACCTTTTCTGCAGTCCAAATTGTGTCCCAAAAGGGTCCAACCAGCGTTTTTGAAAGTACAATAAGTCTACACCAACAGGGTCTTACAAAAAAAACAAGAAGCGAAATATGGAGGGGTGTTTGAGAGCTGTGGAATACTGAATGTGCAGGAGCTTGGGTTTTAAATAAAAAAACCCGGCTTATTTAAGGATAATAAGCACCTCGCCTCATGTGTACCATTGGTGAAATCCAGTGTTCAGTGTGAAACTTCAGTTCTGCTGCATGCGTTCCTACTTCTTTTAGTCTGTGCACTCTCCCACCCTCGCTGCTACCTCAGTAAATATTTATACTGCAAACTGGTGCCGGGTGATAAGAGAGAGACTTTGGTTTGTGCGCGCGTGTGTGGACAGTTTTAAGCTGATGCTGGTAGCGCTTATGAATTTCAACTAAATGTATAATTAATGGTAATGTATAACTAAACAGCAGGGCCCTTAAGTACCTTTGAAAGTGCTCTACTGCAAGGCACAATGCAGATTCATTTACACATTTGTCTAAACAAGGGGCTGGCAACCGAAATAAGAGATGGTTGTGTTTCATTTCAGCACAAATCACATCATTTTGTTGGTGCAGTGTATGATTTTCTAACAGGATTTAATGCTTCCGTTGCTGGACGGTCTTTTTGAAGTAGATTTTTGTTTCTGATGATTTAGCTTAAGTGCACTTACTCTAACTATTGAACATGAAATATACCATGCAGAGAATCCTTCTTTGGTTAATATTGGATAAGAAGCCAAGCCAAATATGCAAAAATGCAAGTATAAACACACTCAAGACACATTTAAAACAGATACAAATCTGATCAATCAAGACCACTTTAGGAGATGATCTGAGATGCTTTCGAGACACATGTTATAGCAATGTACTGTAAATGCATCCATCTCTCCAAGACACATTTGATAACCGAAACCCCAATAAACAAAAAAAGTCTGTGCAATGAGCAAATGTGCATAATACAGTCCCATTATTTCTGCTGTAAACTAAAAACATTTGGGTTTGCAGCTTTTATTTCTGATACACAGTTCACAAGATAGCACCTTCTGTCTGAACTCACCCATTTCTCTTGTGATAAAAAGAACCAGAACATGTGACCGTCAGGTTGTCAGGGTGACCCAGGCAGGGAGACGAGGAGACGGACGCAAATGCAGGTAAGTAAGAAATAATAATTTACTAAATAAAATAACAAATGAACAAAGAAACAAGTAAACACGTAACAAAGATAATAAACCAAAATTAATAAAAAGACAAAAACAACAGGAAAGACAAAACAAGAGGAGTTGGTACAAAGACCGACGAGGGACAAGTGACAGAGGAGGGCTATTTATACTAACATGAAACACACTAGAAGTGGAAACACCTGAGGAAGGGGCGGAGCTACAAATGAGACACGTGGTGGAAAACTACTGACAAGAGACACAGAGGAGCACAGGTCACGTGGGGAAAAAAACACAGAGACATGAGACAATAAATAGTGCTGAATGTCGACGATCACTTTTGAGTTTGGGTTTTATCTGTTCAGACTGTTCAGATATCTAGTTAGAAGAGAAACCAACATTAAAACTAGAGAGCTGTCTATCGGTAAATAACAAGCAACTGTGAAGCTGAGAGAAAATGGAAAATCAGCCAGAAAAACTGTTTGTAATGTTCTGAAAAGAACATTGGGAGTGTGGTAAAAAAAGACCCTAAAGCAACGGTTAGTGATATCAGCAACAATCTAAAGATTGCAGGAGTGAATGTGTTATGTTCTAAGTTCACAGAAGACTTCATGAACAAAATGTAACCTTTTTACCAATGTGATGGAAAGACAACCATCATACCAGCTCATCTGTAAAACACAGTGAAGGTAGTGTCATGGCTTGAGCTGGCATGGCTTCTTTTGGAACATAAGACAGATATAAAGTTTTAGTCAAGACCTGGATTCTAATGTTAAACACTGGATTTTGACTCTCTCTCAGCATTTACAATTTGAATGATTTAATATTTTATGTCCTTTGTGTTTCTGTCTCATTAGGCATTCCATGGTTTGACTGATATACACAGTTGTGTGTCCTTTGATGCTGACATCATGTTTGCAGGTAATAATACTCAGTGGTAGCATATATAATGTGAACAGTAGAGGTTCTAGAAGAGAAGCATGTGGGTTGCTTTTAAGTCCATAGAAGACAAGATAGTAATCTGAGATTGCATGTATTATCTATTCTGACACCAAAAGTCAGATGTAAGTCGAGAGTTGTGGTACAGCCATGGGCATAGGAGCGGGTTTGATATTAGGGAGACACATTTGTTAATATGAACCAAAGCTCACCCTATAGTTTCCTTGAACAACATTTGTGGAATTGCTTTTAATCACAAATAATGATTTTTTTTTCTGTATTCTGTTTACAACATTTACTGTTGTTAGAAAAAAATGTGTGAATTATATACATATGAAAAAAACTGATCAGTTATCACCTAATATTTAAAATAATATAACAGATTTGGTTATTATTATTATTATTATTATTATTATGAATTGTATGTTTAAAAAAAAAACCACTTTTTTTTCCTACTTAGAGCACTTCTTACGATTTATGAAAAAGAATGTAACTTTACGATTTATAGAGATTTTTGGCAGAAGTTAATATAAACGTTAGACGACGGGACATGTGGTCTTACTGTGGTGTTACTGTGAACTACAAATGAACAGAAGTCAGGTTGCAGCAGTGTTTCTCAACCCCGTTCTTACATATTCTACTGCATACTAACACTGTTCTGCATATTCTAAAGCTTTCTCTGCTTTAAAGGCATTTAATAAAGTAAGTGGTGGTATGATGTGTTTAATACACTGCTGGATATACATATTGATTAATCTAGGGTCCATAGGGGGCTAAGGGATTTTTAACAGGTAAACTCAGTAAATGACTAAGGTAAACTTAAGCTAACTGACTCACACAGCTGCAGTGTATTAAGCACACAGTTTTATCTGTGTGTTTTGATTCAGAGACGTGTCTTTTTAACCTATTTAAGCAGAAACAGAAACAGTATCATCACAGTTTCCATGGTGATCTATCATTACCTTTCTTTTAGAAAAATCACGTATATCCATATGTGTTTTAAAATCAGCTAATCCACCTGTTCTGCAAATATACTATTGCTGTTTTCAGTGGATAAACTGAATATTAAAAACTCCTATAATACTTACTTTGTCTGTAAACAGTACTAGTTTAACTTTGATGAAAGTCAATACATTCCTGAATGAACCTTGAACATAAAGGCAGTTTATATAGAGTACGGCTACATTTGAAGCACAGGAAGGTTTGGTCTTAAACCAAGTTTCTGTGAGACACGGAGCACAAATATCTGACACATCAGAAATGATGCCGATAAAAAACTCAGCTGTAGAACTATGCAATCCTATGTCTAGCAGCCATAATTTTAGATTGATTGTCATTGTAGGAAGGTTGAACAAGGTTATGTTGATTTTCTGAAATTGTGTTTCATTTACATTTACAGCATTTAACTGACGCTCTTATCCAGATAGACTTACAAGGTTATTCCAATTACAAAGGTGAGCCAATGTAGTGTTAAGGTCTTACCCAAGGACTCATATTGGTGTGGTGCAGCATAGTCACCCAGACCAGGAATTGAACCCCGGTATCCCACATGATGTCAAAGTCAAAGTGGTTTTTATTGTCATTTCAGCTATATACAGAGTACACAGTGAAACGAAACAACGTTCCTCCAGGGACCATGGTGCACATAAACACAGTGTAGACAGAACAATAGTGCAACAGTACAAAAGTGCAGACAGACAATACAACACCATACAGACAAAGAATAATAAATAACAAGACAGTGTGCAAATTATGCAGTGTGCAAAAAAGACCAGGTGAGGTAGTAATTACTCTATTACACAGTGTGCAATAGAGTCCAGTGAGGTAGTAGGGTTTTTGGTGCTTCCATTTTCTGGGGTAAGTGGGGTAAGAGTGTGTGCGCATGTACAGAAAACCATCAGTTCAGTCTCTGCAGTTGAGGAGTCTGATGGCTTGGGGGCAGAAGCTGTTGCAGAATCTGGTCGTGCTGGACCGGATGCTGCGGTACCTTCTTCCCGAAGGCAGGAGGGAGAACAGTTCGTGTGAGGGATGGGTGGGGTCATTCACAATGACAGTTCATTGGCAGATAGTGGTGTTATCCACTGCACAACACAAACTTTTTTAGCTTATTTTACACTCCACTTGTACAGGTTTAATGAAATCAAACTTTTTACATACAGTCCTGGTCAAATTTTTGGACACACCTTCTCATTCTATGTTGTTTTTATTACTTTATCCTATTTATTTTATACATCGTAGATTAATATTAAAGACATTAAAACTATTAAAAGACACAAATGGAATTTTGTAGTAAACTAAAAAGTGTTTGTCCTCCACAATCCCCTGATCTAAACCTGATGAACTGAGATGGTGATTTGTGATGAGCTGGAACTTCACAGCTTGAAGGAAAAGCAGCAACTATTGTTCAGCCCCTCCAGAAACTCCTTCAAGATGCTGAGAAAACTATTCCAGGTGATTCTTCCTCATGAAGACACTGAGATTAAAATACCAAGAGTGTTCAGATCTGTCCTCGAAGACAAATGTGGCACTAAGAAGAATATAAAGTTTAAAACCTATTCTGTTTTTTTTTATTTCACATAATATATTGTTAATGTATAGCTTTAATGTCTTCAATATTACATTTACAATGTAAAAAAAAAAAACAAAAACATAAAAATAAAGAAAACACAATCGATAAGAAGATGTGTCTAAACTTTTGACTGGTACTGTAATTCAGTAAATTTATTGGTAACACTTTACAGCAATGGTACATAAATTAACAGTATGTACAACAAAAAAAGTCAACTAATTATAAATTGACACTAGTTAAGACACTTATTAATCATTCGATTTTTTAACTAATGTCTCAATTCATTACCGTTTACAAACTCTTAAGCATTATAATTTAGTAATGTTTAATAATATCTGAACTAGTGTCAGTTAATAATTAGTTGAAACATTACTAAACCATTTAACACTGTTTAGAATAGTTGTAAGTACTGTTAATTATGCTGCTATAAGTGGTACCACTTTGTTCACATACATTTTTCTAGCTAAAAATAAACTATGGTGTTGTTCTGGGTTCAGTGTGGTTCAGTAATTATAAACTTTGTGAGTAGGTCTGACAGAAGTACTGACATCACCAGATGCCACAGTGATGCGAATGTTTCTGAATGCATTTATCTTTTTGACAGTTCAGCAGCACAAGGTTCAGTGTGTTCAGCTAATTGCAAATATATATATATATATATATATATATATATATATATATATATGTATATGTATATGTATATGTATATGTATATATATATATATATATATATATATATATATACATATACATATATATATATATATATATATATATATATATATATACATATACATATATATATATATATATATATATGTATATGTATATATATATATATATATATATATATATATATATATATATATATTAATAGCAGGAATACATTAGATTCATTCCTGTGGTGCTGGGATTTAATTTTTTTGTTACACAGGAAGTCCTGCTGGGTCTGGTGGACACATAGAATTTTGAGGGTTTTAATTCAAAATTATGCAAAAGGCATGTACTTATGTTTTGGGCACAAAATAAACCATCAGTGTGTCAGGCGTCATTCCCTTTAAGAGGCAGGTGAGCTCTGACTTTGGCACGTTCCTACCTTAACAGCGAGGCGCTTCTTGTGTGTCAGAGCAGAGGAAACTGACCTGCATGTTCATGTGGTAAAGATACACAAGCAGCTCATTTAAGGGAACAGCAATGTTATTTTATTCTTTATTCTGTTTATTGTTGAGTTAAAAGTCGGTTTTGTGATTTTCAACGCTTGTTGGCATGTGTTTAATGCGCAAACCTAAAGGAATGGACTCTGGCGATTGGCTGTTGTCTAGGTTCATTTCAGTCAGTGGAGCACCTGTGTTTTCTGTGGCCAAAACAGCAACACGCCAGAAATGTACCTTGACTCACCTCCAGACCACCACACCCATCAGTGTAGATTTATTCCTAAACTCCGACACTATTTGTAGGCACAGGCTCAAGACGTGAAAATAGACTGTTGACGGGGTGTAAGATTACTACAAAAACTTACAACAGGTCTCACATACCCTTAGACCTTGTAAGAGTTAAAACGGAGAACAGAATAATCTGCATGCGGTCGGTTTTGAAGCTGCATGCTGCCGACCTCTGGTCTAAACCCCTTTTTAGAGCACAAATAGGTCCAGCAGTTTGTTGTTGTTAGTTGCTTTAATGCCTGTTCCATGAAGGAAAATTACAGACTAATCAAATCAAAGGCGTCCTTTGTGTAGCTTTTTATGTTCAAGAGACTCTGGAACACAATGGCACTAATTACGCTTCCTCGCTAAAGTTGCATTATGTTCAAGGGAACTGTGTAGCACTTTGCCTCGTGCTGCTCTGTGTGCCTCTGTTACTAAAGCCTCAAAACTGGCAAAACCAAGCCCATGCAGAGTGAACAAAACACTTGATTTAGAGTGACATCTAACAGACAGCTTTGCAGCTGCTTAACATTCATTACATCCGCTGCAAATACATTTTAGACTAATGGAATATTGCCACATATTTTGCATTTGATTGTGCCGTGGGCTATTTTTGTTCTGTTTGTGACAGTCAGTTATCATAAGAAAAAAATAGCAATAGCCGCAGCATTAAAGCCCCTCACAAAAAAACTCAAAACTTCCCAGACTCTGAGAAATATTCCTGTGAAAAGAGTTTACAATACAAAAAAAAACACTCTCTTCATATCAGTCATTTCATTTATGATTTTTTTTTTCCTCTGGTCACGTAATTACAATAAAATCAGTTGTGTAATAGTAATGATCAATTAAAGAAAGTAATGATCAATTAAAAACTTAATTACATATAAAAAAATTGATGTACCTTTTTTTTCATTTTTGAATATCAATTCATTTGCCCAACAATTCTATTTAACACCTTGAGCTCCAAGTAATTTTTTTTTTCAATAAATATAAAAAAAAAAAAAATGCGAGTAGTTTTGGTGGGGCCCTGGATGATGTATGGGTTTAGGGGCGGGGCAGAAGGTAGAGCTGATTGGGTTGAGCAGTGTGCTTCTGATAGTGGTGAGATGCAGATGATAGGACGTCACCGGGGGGGTTGATATTATTATATACCAAAGTACACAGACACATCATCCTGGCCTATAGCACAGTTGAACCTGAGAGGGCGCTGCTGAGCTGAAAATGAATGAACCGAATAAAAGTGTTTTTTTAAAGGTTAGAAAAGGTTTATACAAATTTTATGCAGGACTGGTGTGTTTCATTACTTCAAAGGAACAAATTTTTAGCTATTAATGAAAAAAAGACGGGTTTAGGGTTCAGTGCCTTTTTTTAATAGAGCAATGCATGGTGTGTTGTTCCTTTTTAATAGGTCATATAAAACAGGTTGCCTGACATCATCTTGGTGTCATCCACCAGGACAGTTCTAAATTGGCTCAGATAGGCAATGCTAAAAAGACCCTGGACACAGTGCCTAGTAAACTCTTTAGTAAACCGTTTTAAACGGCTAATGGATCTGGATGAGGGTCTGTCCAACAGTAAATGGAAATAGTGTGAATTTGGCAGAAATTACTATGAACTGAGACTCAAGGCAGACGAACAAAGACACAGAGACTAACGAGTAATGACTCTCGGCTGAGACCACCATCATAGTGTGCATTTATTATTTTTGTGGGGTAATCAGTGATAACATGGTGTCCCTTCAACCTCACAGTCTATGAAATAAATGAGCTGCTTCCTAGTATTCTCCCAGCATGGGGCAACTAGTCTGATCACCGAGCATGTAGGGAAAAATGATGTTCACAAAGAACAGTCAGAAATCGTCTTTCTTCAGAAAATTCTGTCTCATTGTCTTTTTAAAACCCTTTAAATATGCAATATCGTAACTGCAGGAAAGACCTATTTTCGCAATCAATTAAAATGCGAATCTCAGTTGACCCACCTTTAGTTGTTTGACTTTTTCCCCTCATTGAATAGAATGTACTGATTATATTTAAGTATTGTAGCACTGTATTAACCATGCATCTTTCCCTATTGGTTTCTTGTATCTTATATTTGCATAATAGGCATGTTCCCCACCACTAGTCATAAGTAGTAAGTGTGACTCCATGCTCCAGGCCTTAAACTGCCATGAAGTTACTCTGAGCTGGATTCATTTTCTCAGGTAATGCAATGTAAATGTTGTTTCATTCTCTATTAAAAGACAACAACACAACCCATCATTTTTTTTCTTTTCTCTTTTTTTTGGGGTATTATCTTAATAAACAGCAACTTACACTAAAGGCTAAGATTCATGGCCAACCAGGCAACCTTAATATAAAATATAATAAAATTAAGTACCGAAGAAAAAAAAAAAGTAGGAAGTAGGAGTCCACACTGATGTTAAGTTAGTGGTGGGCGGACACACCCTTTATGCAAATCAAGGATGTCAGGGGCCAGTAGGAACGATGTTACTTTTGTTTAACATACTAAGAAATGTTAGGCATTTTTCTGGGTCTTAGCTGTTTAATGTAGATAATATGCACTCAAAATATGGAGTAAATCAAACCAAAACAAATTGAGAGCAAACTTTTGCTTCAAACTGGTTGGGTAGATTCTATATGTTACCATACAATTGGGTACAATTTATGAAGCTCCTGCATGCGGTAGATCTATGTGTTTTCTCAGCAGAAAATCTTTGGGAAAATGTCTTAAAGGGGCACTAAACCCCATGATTTTAGCTGACTCCACCATCAGCTTACATTTAAATAATGTGAGAGGTAGTTTGGCAGGCAGTCCAGAAAAAAAGTGGCTGATTGGCTGAGCTGCAGCAGCAGCAGTGTGCCTCTGATAGCAATGAGACGCAGGTGGTTGGACGTATTATTGATTGATTGACTAATCTGCGTATTGTGATGTGTCAGTGTACCAAAGTACACATACATTGACAACAATCTGGTCTGTCAGAGGCAAGTATGCACGGACATGACAAAAGTCAACGACAGGAACTAGTATAGTGTCCCATGACTTTTGCCATATCCTGTTGTTGCTAAAGAATACTGCCTTGATCTGTTGGTCAGTGATCATTAACACCCACTGTGCTGTCCACTGCGGGTGGTAATGCCTTCATGCATTACTCTGATATATATATTTTATGTGCTTCATTTTTACTCGTTACATTTATAAATATGTAAGGAATCATTTCAAACCCACATTATTACTAAAGCCAGAGTGGTAGATGCTCAGCACTATTGCCGGTGTTGTGCTGAATTCAGCAACCCCGCCAGGAAAATCACCCCCTCTAGGAGTGCGCACGTATGTCTTCTTGGCTTTAACTTTTTTTAGAAAATGAAAATACTCAAGATGCTGTGCTAAGCTATGCTGGCTCCTTAGAAATAATGAAAAACAATCATATCAACTGCAGCCTCTTCCGTGAGGGAGTGCTTTTCCTGGTGGGGGTGCTGAATTTGGCACCATAGTAGTGCTGAAATCTGCACCCCTCTCATAAAAAAGCACCCCCTCTCTGCAGGGTGTATGCACCGTCTTCTTGATAAAAGCGCTTTAACCTTACTTACAAATACACTCTGAGAGGTGGGTGCTTTTCCTGGCAGGGGTGCTGAATTCAGCACAACACCAGGTTTAGTGAAGCTCCTCATCACTAAGTAAATCAAGAGATCAAGCTGATCTTATAAGAAGAAGACTTTCACTTTGATAACTTTCCACTGCATTCTGTAATAACTACACTAATAACATAGTACTGTACTTTTACTTTCAGTACTTGAGTAAAACATTTCAGAATAAACTACTTGCAATAATACTTAAGTACAAAGAAATGAGGAATACTTTTACTCAAGTCTGTGTCTTGAAACTGAAAAGACCGGTCATTTTAGTGTGGGCGGTTTCATGGCTAAATTGGAGCAGCCTGGTGGCCAATCTTCATTAATTGCACATTGCACCAGTAAGAGCAGAGTGTGAAGGTTCAATTAGCAGGGTAAGAGCACAGTTTTGCTCAAAATATTGCAATGCACACAACATTATGGGTGACATACCAGAGTTCAAAGAGAACAAATTGTTGGTGCACGTCTTGCTGGAGCATCTGTGACCAAGACAGCAAGTCTTTGTGATGTTTCAAGAGCCACGGTATCCAGGGTAATGTCAGCATACCACCAAGAAGGACCAACCACATCCAACAGGATTAACTGTGGACGCTGTAAGAGGAAGCTGTCTGAAAGGGATGTTCGGGTGCTAACCCGGATTGTATCTAAAAAACATAAAACCACGGCTGCCCAAATCACGGCAGAATTCAATGTGCACCTCAACTCTCCTGTTTCCACCATTACTGTCCGCCGACACAATAAATTATTGTGATCTAAAACCAGGTTTTTTAGTTTCACTGTCCAACCCCTTTACATCTCTGCTTCTATGACATATCCCCGGTGTCATGCGACAACAAGTGATGCTGTGGAGTAATGTGAGTAATTTTAAATGCCCTCAAAACTTGGCACCAACTTTGGCACCAATTACCAGGCCTCACTAGAACTCACTAGATGCTGTAGCACCTCACAACTTATGCTGCTGTGGGCCTTCCCAAGCTGAAGTATTAGTTCAGCACAGTTCTGTTCTCACAAGTACCATCTGGAAAGAGAATGAGACTAAGAAAAGTTGCCATTTATAGCAACCTTTCTGGAATCAAGTCCCGTCTGCAGTAAGAGAAAGCAGCAGGAGTCGTCCATCAGCCGGATGAAAGTGTGAAGATGGTGGTGCACGTTGAGTAATGCGAAGGTTAAGGCCATACAGTTGACTCCCTAGGATTTACAATGTGGATAAAGAGCTGAAGCTACCATTGAAAGGAGAGATAAAAGCAGAGTGGAGGACAGATAGAAGGGATAAATCTGGCTAATGGACGATGCTCAGGGCCTAGTGTGATGGCTGGCTCTAAATGCTCCATGGAGGACACTGAATGACAGCAATGAGAATGGCTTCCTGCTCTCGTAAAGCACATTGTGCTGTGCTGCTGGAACTTCGCTATTGCCGCTGAGATGGCGCTCTGGCAGAGACAGAAACATCTTAAGGTTTTATAGGCACCCCAGTAAAAGTGATGAATCTCTTAAGAACAGCTGAGAGAGCCTCATTGTACCTTAATGACTGTTTAGTAGTTTTTGTAGAAAGCATTTCCCCCCCAGATTGAGACAATAAGCCAATCATGAAACCCGTGCTCTTAACACCTCAGCACCTCAGTGAGTGCTTTCCTAAATTCACATCCTTTCTTGATTTAATGGCCATTAAGCACTTTACACACACAAACACACTCGCACACACAGAGATTTGGGTCCACACTCCATCACAAAGGATTTGTATGAACCATCAAATGAACCAAACACAAAATTGAACCAATCATAATGTCATTGAGGTGTAGAATTTCAAGAAGTTTTAATAAAAAAAAAAATTGATTATAATTAACCATTTAGGAATTGCAGACTTTTCTTTTACATCCTTCCCACATTTTCAGGCTCAAATTGGATAACACATATTCGTTCCCAAGTTCTAACTGTTATACTTCAACTGCTCATGTATAAACGTCACAAAAAACATTACATAAACCAACATTCCTCATCAACTTTCATTTTGTGACACTAGTTTTGTATTTATAGAGGTGCTTTATCATAGAAACAATCACTAAAATTTCATTAAAAAAATATGCAATTATAATGAAACCAAATCAATGCTGTATACAATAGCTCACAAATAAGTGTATTATCGGGATTTGAGACTGTACTATGTATCGCTTTCTCTGAAAAGGTCAGTAATTTCTACAGTAGTGTGCACTTGTAATCAATAAAAAAATATATAACATTTAAATATAAGGTTGACCAGGTAGGTTGTAAAAAAACATATTGTATTGTTTTAATATAATATAATGTTCTCTAATATAAATAATACACTTATATATACACTACACTACATAATGTACTTATAGTTTTGAATTTCTCCTAATAGTGACCTAGCTGGCTGGTATCCACAGCTATTATTCTAGCTCATATCCATGCTGTTTAATGCTATAATATCAGAGCAATTTCTACTTTTATTTCTTTTATAAGAGCCAAACCACAAGATCTGCTGTAGTTCTCATGGGCTGCAGGTGGAGACTGTCCGACTTGACTTCTCTCCACCCTCACCCCACCCCCCAACTGCACCCGGCTGCTCTCACTGACCAGCAAGGCAAGTTAAGGCGCAGCTGTATCGCAAACACGCCTGTTACTCACTTTATTGGAAGCTTAGCTCCACCCGGTGGGATTTGCTCTGTAAGCTTGACTGTGCCTGCTGCGACGTTTTTCTCAAGCTTTGTAGCACTTTGTTGCAGCACAGAGTAAACAATCAGTCTTGAGTTTGTCAACTTTAGCTGATACAAATTTAGAATAGTGCCTTTATTTCCAGTTAGAAAACACACATCTCTCTTCAGAAAATAATTCAGAAAATTATCAAAATTGTCAAGTAGGCAAAATGTCACTCCCTGAGACACCTGAAGAAAGCAAATATATATCTTTTACTAAGGAAAATGACAAAAAAAAAAAAACACACACACACACAGTAACGTGGATTGGTTACTTACTGGATTGAAAACAGTAACGTGTTCGATTACATGAAAAATTAGTGTAAAGGTCTGGAAGGCCCAACAAGAATAACAGCATTTGAAAATAGCCCAAGCACTACCCACCAACAACGAACAGTATATAAATCACACATTTACAATGATATTTAAAAAAATGCGTTCAGAAGTTTGAGGTTTTCCAAGATTTACTATACTGACCATTCTTTAAATCACTTCCACAAATCAGTCCCTAAATATACTCTCCCATCATGTTCTGCTTACACTGTCCTTGGTAACAGCATACAAAGTTCATTAAGTCCTGGTAAAAGCACTTGCCTTGCTCCCTGGTTCTCTGAGGATTTATAAAGACGGACATCACAAAGTACTTTTCCTATCGTCTTTATAAATTGGCTACAGATATAGAAAAATGCGTCTGCCGGATGTCTGCAACCTCTTGATGGCATCTAAATGAACTGTAGCTGTGTACAGGGGCGTAGCAGCAAATTCTGGGCCCTGTACACTCGCAATGTCAGTGGGCCCCTATCAAGTACATGAAGAACGTGAGCAAAAAAGCGGTATTTATCTAAAATAAAAAGCATTAATAAAGTTTTAAGCTACAATCTCTGGCAAAAATATATGGCAAAAATCATGATCACAATTATTTTTGATTAATATTGAGATCACAGTTATTTAACATGATTATTCATTGGCTTTGGTAACATCATGAATTTATTGAGCGTTGATAATAGCTTTTAAGCACTGCACTGCAATGCTAAGTCTTTTTACCAGACAAAAATAATCAATTGCTTTATTGTTTAATATATTACTAGTGTGTACTCGCACCTACAGTGATATTGGTAGGCTATTTACATGTTGATATATGCAGCAGAAATATTGCTAGGTGGATCATTTATTAAGTCTCAGCACTGTTTCTCTTCAGCTCTGCTGTGTTAGTAGACAATAGGCTATAGCACACGCACTGAACCAAAATAATAACTTATAACTTATAATAAATCTCTCTCTCTCTCTCTCTCTCTCTCTCTCTCTCTCTCTCTCGAACCAACATACCAACGTAAGGGGGAGTTTCTAACACTAATAATGTCTATATCTAACATTACGCGGCTCATAATTATCTTTATTCTTACAGCAGCAGCAGCCTGGTTGGTAATTTGCTAAGCTAACGGCTTCACGTGAGCCTACAGACATCAGCAGCAGCTGTGTGGAGAGGACTACATTAACTTTAATTACACTTAGCATAACAAGCAAACTCTGTTCACCTTTGGGAAAGAAAGCCGTCAACAGCTGCCTCCCCTCACTCTGCCTTCTTTCTTACTTCTTCTGATAACCTGATTTCTGTTTTAGGGGCAGCATGAAGTCTCTAGCCCCCCAGGTCATTTAATCTGGGCTCACTGACGGTACACCTGTAGCCGGGTCGCTGTCGGGCGGACCAAACCATCTTGCGCCTCCAGGAGGGGGCTCCCAGAATGTCCCATATGTTGAGAGGACTGTAACTAAAGTTAATTATCTCAGTAGATGTTATCAATAATTTTTGATAGATTAATTAATAAATAGTTAATTAGAGGGCCCAATTCAATAATAAAAATACCACTAAAAATAAATGAATAAATCAGGATTTTTATGGGCCCCTCTCCCTACTTGGGCCCTGGGTAGTCAGGTCCACTTTTCCCCCCACTACCACGCCCATGGCTGTGTACACAAGTTCACTTACTCAGCAGAACATCTAATGAAATGGTCAATTTAGGATAACTGTATTTATTCTGCTATGTACACTTCTGAACAGTCCCAGAAGTTTCTAGAAAGTTCTGTACAATTCTGGACAGCTGTTGATGCTTCTTGATAGTCTATGCTCAGCACTGAATATTACAGGAATATTCATAATAATCAACACATGTCTAAATATCATTGTGTTGACCACAAAAGCAAAGTTAATGGAGAATAATATACCCTTTTTCTATTTTTTTCAACTGCAAAGAATAAAAAAACACACTTAAAACCTGGAATGAAAAAAAATGTACAATTGTTATGGAGTGTAATTGACTGACAAGGATTTCGTAACATTGATCAACTTTTCATTTAATGATACCCCCACAATTCTCTGTGGATTTATTTAGAACTTCCTCTAGGTTAGTTTGTAATTTGTTCACTGAAATATAGATTTTTTTTTTAGAAATTTGACTAAATTTGCACCATATTAAAGAACCACTAAACCATATTTTTTTCCATTCATAACTGAATTGTGTTCCTTTAAAGTAATTAAAAATACCAGTTCTGCTTAAAATGTTTTATAAACCTTTTCTAACCTTTCTAAAATGATTTTATTGTCGTAATTTCAGGTTCTGCAGTGCCTTCTCAGGTTTAACTATGCTATAGGCAAAGATGTTCTCATCATAATATGCATAATATATCCCTGCTGATCTCACTGCTATCAGAGGCACATTGCAGCAAGTCTTTGTGATGTATCAAGAGCCACGGTATCCAGGGTAATGTCAGCATACCACTAAGAAGGACCAGCCACATCCAAGAGGATTAACTGTGGACGCTGTAAGAGGAAGCTGTCTGAAAGGGATTTTCGGGTGCAAACCTGGATTGTATCCAAAAAACATAAAACCACAGCTGTTCAACTCACGTCAGAATTCAATGTACACCTCAACTCTCCTGTTTCCACCCGAACTGTCATTCGGGACAATAAATATATTATAATAAATATATTATTGTGGTCTAACACCAGGTGTTTCACTTTCATTGTCCAAACCCTGTAAGTCTCACTGCCAACTACCGTAAACCCATGTAATTAACTTAAATACACCTTGCCACTTGCCCTTGTTCATGACTTTGACATGTGCTCTTATCTCAAAAGCTCTTATCTTGGCAGGCTTACTCAAACTGAGGCAACAAGTTCACCCTCAACTCAACCGTTTCCTCTGGCCATTCAAAATTTGACAAATGGAGAATGTCATCAACAAGACCATGTCTGAGTTTTGAAGCTATTTAAGTCCCAAATTGCGCAGGAGGAAGCCACTGCTGACTCATTATGTACTCCGGCAAACAAACTACAATACGCCCGAGATGATTATCTCCTGTATTCATCACTCTGGAAGTGATTGCATAATAACTGTAATTTCACTATTGCAATTTAAATTTCACTTGTGAAACTCAAAGTCCTCGAACGGAGAAATGGAAATTCAGCCCTTTCAGCGGCTAATGCACACGTCTGTGCTCCGGCGTACGGGATGAGGGTTATTCTCTTGGTAAACAGGATTCTTTTATGGCTAGCTGTGGCCTTGCATCTAAATAAATACAATCTCCATTGCTCAAATGAGCACAAGCTGCTCTCTCGCGCCATGAATCGTTTTCATGCGGCTCAGCACAAAGGGATGATATTACCGGGGCTTGGCAGAGGGCTATTTATTAAGGCTTTCCATCACTTCCCGGAGCTTTCCCTCTTTTACTTTTTGATTTCTGACTTCAGACTTCTGACGGCGTGACAAATTGACGAGATAGCGGTAAAGACTTTCATAATGCCCTAACTCAGAGCCGACCGGGAGCTTAAGACAATAGCGCATTAGCATACTCGTTTCCCATCCATCAGCAGACTGTGCCAGAACCACGCGGTCATTCATCACCAGCGCTGCTCAGACAGTCCTGCGCCTCAGCACTCTTACAGGACCAAACCGAGAGAGAGAGAGAGAGAGAAGGAGGGAGGGTGCTGAGCTGTAATTACATTTGGCTAGGTGTACATTTGCACATGACTTTTCATAATTTTCTCTGGTTAGGTGCAACTTAACCTTAAAACACTTTATAATTAAAATTAGTAACACCATCATTAATGTTGGGTATTTACTGTAGGACAAGTTTTGGAACCTTTCTTTAAAATTAACAACATACAACATCACATAAAATAAAAAAGAAGATACCATGGATGCCCTGGTGAAAAAAAAAAAAAAAAAAATCAGTGGTGTGCAGTGAGGCCCTTCTAAACCCTTCAGGGAAGGGGTGACAATAGGTGCATGAAAATTGTTACATAATATTTAATAAGGAAATATAAAGTGCAGGCCAAAAGTTTGGACACACCTTCTCATTCAATGTGTTTTCTTTATTTTCAGGACTATTTACATTGTAGATTCTCAATGAAGGCATCAAAACTATGAATGAACACATGTGGAGTTTTATGTACTTAACAAAAAATGACCTGGCCTCCACAGTCACCAGACCTGAACCCAATCCAGATGGTTTGGAATGAGCTGGACCGCAGAATGAAGGCAAAGGGGACAACAAGTGCTACTAAACACCTCTGGGAACTCCTTCCTTCAAGACTGTTGTAAAACCATTTCAGGTGGCCACCTCTTGAAGCTCATTGAGAGAATGATGCCAAGAGTGTGCAAAGCAGTAATCAGAGCAAAGGGTGGCCATTTTAAAGAAACTAGAATATATATAAATAACTGTATATATATATAACTGTGACACTGTTGTTTTATTGAATTAGAATAATGGAGAAACCGTTTCATTGAATTAGAATAAATGCTTGAATCTTTGTTTTCTGTGAAGAGTGTTCACTGTGCAGTATAAAGTCAGGGTTGAGTAGAATTTCTAAGTTGTAAAATCAATCATGGGTAAGCAGCGCGACCTCTCAACCGGAATAGTGGCTCAAATTCAAGCCCTTCGCCAACAAGGCTTGACCCAAACTAAAATTGCTGAGCAGCTCGGCATCAGCCAGTCTTCCGTCTGCAAAGCTCTCAAGAAAAACTGCAGCAAGCGCACCAACTGTTCCGGCGTCCGAAAAACTTCTGCTCGCGACAACAAGCAGCTGAGAAAGATCGCAGTCAGCAACCGGTTCAAGTCCACTTCTGAGCTCACCGACTTGTGGAACAAGCAGACCGGCGCTGACGTCTCCAGATCAACCACTTACCGTCGTCTGCGCGAACTCGGCTTCAAATCTCGCGTTCCAGCAGTAAAACCGATGCTGAACAAGAAACAAATGGAGAAACGGCTGAAGTGGGCCAAAGAACACGGCGAGTGGACTGCTGAAGACTGGCAGAAAGTGGTCTTCAGTGACGAATCACGCTTCTGCATCTCCTTCGGTGACCAAGGTCCTCGTGTCTGGCGTCGTGGTGGCGAAACCTACAACCACGAAGTGCGTGAAAAGATCCGTCAAGTTTCCCCAGAGCGTTATGGTCTGGGGATGCATGTCCGCTCGAGGTGTAGGGAAACTCTGCTTCCTCAAGAAGACTGTCAATGCTGCCGTATATCAAGATGTTCTGGAAACGTTCCTGATTCCGACTGTTGAGGAACAGTTCGGCGAAGAAGACTTCATATTTCAACAGGATCTTGCACCGGCTCATGCGGCAAAGTCGACCAAAGATTGGTTCACTAAAAAACAGCTTGAAGTTTTGGCATGGCCGGCCAACTCGCCTGACCTCAATGTCATTGAAAACCTTTGGGCCATCGTCAAGCTGAAAATTCACGGCAGAAAGCCTACTACGCTGGACCAACTGAAGCAGAACATCGCCACTGCCTGGGAAGCTGTGAGTGCGGAAACTTGCGACAAGCTGGTCAAATCGATGCCGTGGAGACTTCAGGCAGTCATGCAAGCCAAGGGGGCAGCCACAAAATACTGAGAAAGTGATGATTGTAATTATAATAAAAATTATTCTAATTCAATGAAACGGTTTCCCCATTATTCTAATTCAATAAAACAACAGTGTCACAGTTAAATGGCCTAAATGGGCCTTTCGGAAAGCTCAGCTGAGCAAATTTTTTTCCAGGTAACGAGTTCTGTGATTAGTCTAACGAGTAGGACAGGTGCGGTGAACACCTGATTTGCTTTCTGCACAAAAAATGCATTCAAAGTATTTCATGATTGCACTATTTCAAATTATTCTAATTCGTTGACCAGCACCTGTATATATATATATATATATATATATATATATTTTTTTTTTTTAGTTATTTCACCTTTTTTTGTTAAGTACATAAAACTCCACAGGTTCATTCATAGTTTTGATGCCATCAGTAAGAATCTACAATGTAAATAGTCATGAAAATAAAGAAAACGCATTGCAAAAGAGAAGGTGTGTCCAAACTTTTGGCCTGTACTGTATATCATGGTTATTGTAAACTATAAGCATATATTTTATAAATTAACTAAAATAAAAAACAGCAACTAATTCAAATAATTAGTGTGTGTTTTTCAGTTGCTACAGGACTCTTATCTGAATAACAGTGGTTTTAACCAATCAAAGCTTTTTAAAATGGCTTCTGCCCCCTTGTGTCTGCGTGACCCTTCTCCTGATTTTGAGAAGGGTGTAGTAATAAATGTCTTTGCAAAGTCATAGGACAATCTAACCAATCAGATTCATGATTTTCACTAGGGGGCGGGGCCATTGCTGTCTAACCCCTTCTCAGCGTTCTGATGAAGGGGCTACGAGTTGCTTAGTGTAAAACGGAGCTCATGCTGGATTAGACAGTTATTGTATCACATCATATAAAATAGCCCTTTTAAAGGCTGTCCTTCAATATGAAACTAATTCACAATAATAGGCCGCCTGACTGGTGAATTTTTGTGTGTACTTAAAGTTTTGGCTGCTCTGGTGTACTGTAGGCATACAAATGAGTGATTTTTATTGAACAGCTGTACTTGTAGGAAAATGGTGGGTATTGCAGAAAGGGTACCCACTATATTAATTGCACGCCACTAAAAAAAATATATATAGTTAATTGTACTTAAAACATATTGAGAAATGTCTAAGTATGCTGTAAATACACAGATTTATTTACTTACTTAAAATATACAAATATACAAAGTACATTAAAATTATGCTTTCATCAAATGTTTTAAAGGAAACTTTGATCATATTTTTTAAACTACAATATAGTGTATTTTTTTTTTAAACTAGACTACTATGAAGTACACTTTTAGTTTAATGTAACTCAATATACTTCTAAAATATTTATTTCCAAATGTACTTTTGCACTTTTTTTTTTAGCAAAGTGTGTTAAAAACAACTGTAACAATACTTCACTTAAACTACACTGTATTATGTAACTTACTACTAGAAAGTAAATTAAATTACTACTACTAATTGATAAATTCTAAAGTAAATATGTTACATGCTAACAATTGTAGTACAGAATATTAAATATATATTTTTATACCCAATGAATTATTCTTGAAGTGTGCTACTTAAAAAAAGACAGGAACAAGAAGCCTATTTGTATTTTAACATAAATATATTTAACATCAATTCGTAGTACATTTCTTTTTTAATATACCTGGTGTATAATAGTGATGCAGATGTAATACCAATTAAATATTTTATAATTTTACTGTAAGCGTATTTAAAAGATGGGGTTACATACATGAAGTAGTTTAAATGTTTAAATGTTACTTACGTATATTTAAAATAGTTCCATTTTAGTACAGTTAAGTACACTTAGCACAATTTAACTAAGACATGTGTAAAAAAATATACAATTAAAGTATAATAAGTACAAACAAAGTTGTACCATTTTGGCACTCTTTAAATATACTGATTAATAATGTGGCTACAAGAACACTTTAGTGCACTATAGCATAATAATAGCATAATAATGCTTAGTATACTTTAATTTACTTTTGCTGAAAAGCTGAAAAATGATTGGAAAATCAGGTGATCCTTACAGGTAATGTCCTAAAAAAAAAAAAAAAAAAAAATGCTGCTGGGAACTGCTGGTCGACTCATTCCTGGGACATGTGAGCTCTTGACTTAAAGACACAAACACTAATATCAGGTAAATTACACCCATAAAATATGTTACTCTCCATCGCTAATGTCAGATGAAAATCACCTGAACACATGTCTCTTAAACAAACAAAAAAACATAGATGGAAGGAGTGAATTAACCATAACATTAGTGACATCAAAACACACAAAAGAAAAATCACATGAAAAAATAGTGTGGGTGCAAATCACCCGGTGTTCTGACGAATTGTGCTACCCTGTCGAACCATGCTACCCTAGTGTATATTTAACTGTAAAATACAATAGAAGCACCATATTAGAGCATGTCCCCAGTAGAGGACCCAGTAGATGTACCGCTAGTATATTCGCAAAAATCATGGTATCGTGGTAAAGTTATGGCACGAAGAGTTAATTACAGACTGCTTTCGTCTTTTTCTTTTAGAATAATGATTGTATGTATTATTGTTAATATTTATTCACACTTTTGTGCAATGACAATGAGTCCAGAGTGTTTAATGAAGAAAAAAAAAACACGAGAAGTAATTAAAAATTGTAGGTCAGCGCATGCGCAGTGCCTTTAGGAAGCGCATATTGATGGGTAGCATAACTCGACAGAACACCGGCATTAGTGTTCTAGGGTTAATGAGGAAGTACCAGAATCAGTGTTTTGAAGTTAACACTTTTACAATGTTAAACTGTAAAAATCATTTATTTCTATCATTTTATTCCATTTTCTCACCAATTTAGAGGGTCAATTAGCTTACCCAGCCCAAGTTCTCCTTCAATACATCATTTTGAATTGCTGCTGATGCAGCATTACTTGGAGGAAGGAAAGCGCAGTGCCCCAGTTCCAATACATCAGCTAACAGATGCCTGTGCTGACCAACATCACACCAGGAATGAGAGGTGAAAAGTACCGTTTACCCACCCAGAGAGAGTATGGCCTCTATTGTGCTCTATTTGAATCAAAATGATCCTTGAATCATGGTGGCAGCACCTAGCACGTTAATCCCGTGGACTATTCAGAGCTATGAGGTAGACAAGATTTTTTGTACATGTGGTGCCATGTTAGCAAATTCCACTTTTCCATCATATGGGAGAACTTAGGAAGTTTCAGTAAACCAGTTTTACATATGAATAGCATGTGCAGCAAGACAATACCTCATATTTGTCACATTTTCGTGTCTATAATTCTCTAATCCATCTAATATTCCTCTATTGCATTATTGCACAATCTTGTTCCCTCTCAAATTCTGGTTCTATATCTCTCAGCTTGTCCAGAAATGCATGTCTAAAGCATTGACTTTAGAGGTGGATCAAATTGTAAATTACATTTCCCTATTGTAGGGGGAGCCCAGAAGCAAGACATTCATATTCTCGCATAACAATGCAAGCCATTTTAACAATGCCAGACAGCTTAAAAAGTCCAGAAATGTCTATTTAATCACAGAAGACTTTAGTTCTTCTGTTTCTCTGTCTGCATATTTTTTTATTCTTCTTTTACCCTTTTCTTTAATGATCAGGACCACATAGAAAAGGAATTATTTAGGGTGTAGGTCTATCTCAGCACTGCAGTGACATTAACATAGTGGTGTGTTAGTTGTGTGTTTTGAAAGTGGATTAGTCACAGCAGTGCTGCTGGAGTTTTTAAACAATGTGTTCACTTATTCCAGGTTCACACTACACAACTTTTTGAGTCGTCGGTTGTTGTTTTGTTCGCACTACATGACTGGTTGTGCTGTTATCATGAGTCCTTTAGTTTTACTACACGGCTGACCTGCGACACAGGGTCATAATTACACCTTTTTTCACTGTATGAAATCACAAACTCACCTGACTGCTCTCCAGAAACTTATTTAGTCAAAAGAACACACCAGAACAAAACACACACAAGAACTAGTGATGCCATGCCAGAAAATCTCCATAAAGGAGAATACACACTTAAAGTGAGTCCAACATGAATGAGTTTATATGAAGCAACTGAGCAAAATCAGAGTTTATATAAATATCTGATCAGTTTTGTATTTAAATATGTACTTATGTCCTCAACACAGAACTATCAAATGTTTCTGTTCTGCAGACATCATTTTTTTTTATCATTTTGATCTCCAGTTATACAGTAAGCCTTTTAAACATGTTTTACCTGTATCTCCAGGATCAGCTCGCCACCCAATCAGCTCACAGTAGCAGTGATGCTAGTGCTTTACAGTGTAAATGTCAGGTATACAGCAGTAGGAGCAAGAAGGAGACCTAGAGAGCGGACACAAGTGCGAGTATTGATTGAAACTTGAATAATAAACAAACAAAGAAGGAAAAACAAAGACAAAAAAAAGTACATTAAAAATAACACGGGACCTGACTTACGGTAGACACACAAACAAGGACAGGAGAAAACAGGTACACGGGGACTATTTATACAAACGGACAAGGATGGGAAACAGGAAACACCTGGGACCAGGGGGCGGAGCTACAAATGAGCACAGGTGAGCAACAGGGGAGGAGACACAGGATAAACACAGGGACAGACAAGAGAGATGCAAAACCAAGATGAGACTGTGATAGAAAAACCTGTTTTGTGTAGATAAACTGAAATATACAGGCACACTTACTTTGCTTTTTTATTAAAATACTAAATGAAATTATTCTACTTTCTAAAATTAAAGAAATACTGAGAACAAGTAGTTCATTATTATTTTTATTAGAATTTTTAAAAATGTTTTAGCTCCATTTACCCCAATCATAGAGGGCTCTTTCTAGAGTTTAACAGTCATTTCATAAACATTTCATGTTCATTTTCACGAACAGGGGGACAGAAAGTGGTCAGACTCTCCATAAACTCTGCTCTGGTAATACCGGGGATGCGTTTTGGACTCGTGGTTCTCTCTTTCTCCGTGATTCCATTGTAGCGAGTATGTAGCAACCGCTTCTGACTCCCAGTCACTGACTGGGTCAGATATCTAGCATGCCAATGCCAGACATTTGACAGGTGTCTTCAACTGGTCAGAGATCAGTCGCTGATAGATTGGCAAGTGTCTTTCTGTTGTTCACACTACAGGTCTATGCGATCGCCAAGAGATCCCCAATTTGCCTAATAGAAGAGTTTTTGTTGGTGACCAACGAAAACCAAAACTGGGCAAAGTCATGTAGTGTGAACCTGGCATTACTTTCCACTTTATTAAACACTCCTATCTAGCTGGTCTACCTTGTAGAAGCTCATCTGTTGATACACAGACTGTGTTGGTCATCCTTCAGTCCTTCATCAGTGGTCATATGACACTGACTAAAAGATGCTATTGGCTGGAAATGTCTGGTTGTGGACTCTAGCAGCACTGCTGTGTCTGCCACAGTGTCATATACAGTGCCTTGCAAAAGTATTTCAACTTTTTCAACCATAAAGATATGAAATTGTAATTTTTGGTGAAGAATCAATAAGTGGGACAAAAAAATATTGGATAATTTAAACTTTTTTTAGAAACGAAAAACTGAAAAGTGGGACAAACTCACTCCAGACGTTCATTAAGGATTTTTGAATGATCCAATGATGACCTAAATAAATGACTGTTGATGATAAACAGAATCCACCTGTGTGAAATCAAGTCTCCGTATAAATGCTCCTGCTCTGTGATCGTCTCAAAGTTCTGTTTAAAGCACAAAGAGCATCATGAAGACCAAGGAACACACCAGGCAGGTCCGAGATACTGTTGTGGAGACGTTTTTTTCCAAGCTTTAAACATCTTAAGGAGCACTGTGCAAGTGATCATATTAAAATGGAAGGAGTATCAGACCACTGCAAATCTACCAATACCCGGCCATCCCTCAGTGGCAAGAAGAAATCTACTGTTGAAAGAAACACATAAGAAGTGCTGTTTGTACAGCAAGCATGTGGAAGAAGGTTCTGTGGTCAGATGAGACCAAAGTTGAACTTTTTGGCCTAAATACAAAGAGCACCGTTCATCACCCTGAACACACCATCCCCACTGTCAAACCGGGTGGTGGCAGCATCATGGTTTGGGCCTGCTTTTGTTCAGCAGGGACAGGGAAGATGGTTAAAATTGATGGGAAGATGGATGGAGATAAATACAGGACCATTCTGGAAGAAAACCTGTTGGAATCTGCAAAAGACCTGAGACTGTGACGGAGACAATGGGACAAAGACAATGATCCAAAACATATAAACGGATCCAGGTGTTAGAATGGCCAAATCAACGTCTAGACCTAAATCCAATCGAAAACTGCTGTTCACAAACGCTCTCCATCCAACCTCACTGCGAATAATATTGCACGCCCCACTTTTCAGTTTTTTAATAAAAAAAAAAGTCTAAAATATCCAATACATTTTAGTCAACTTTACGATTGTGTCCCACTTGTTGTTGATTCTTCACCAAAAATTACAATTTTATATCTTTATTAGTTTGAAGCCTAAAATGTGGCAAAAGGTTAAAAAAAAGTTCAAGCGGGCCAAATACTTTTGCAAGGCACTGTAATACCCTGCTCTGTGGTGGTCCGGTGGTGTGCTGACCATTGAAGAACAGAAGATAAGACATTGTAGAAACATGGAGGTGGTCATAATATTCCAATGTGAATAGGACAGTCCACCAATATGCTTCTTCTTCTTTTTTTTTTTTTTTGTAATAATAGTAATCCCACCATGATAATGCACTATAAAAATCTGTAATTCCAATAAAAAGCAATTTTAGTCTAATATTCATGGATTTTCACCAATTAATGCCCAATCCCTTCACTTCCAATGAAACAATCCAATGACAAATCATACTATGACACCCAGTACAAATGCCAATTAGTAAAGAATTGAGAGCCAATTAGCTGCACAAAGGTTTGTGAATGCTGTGATTAAAAAAAGAACATTTTCCCCGCGCGTTTTCCGCGTAATTGCCACTCATGGGTTTTTTCGCTCCGCAGCCTACACGTGCCTATCAGAGACACATCCATTCTTGTATTCCCCCGACTGCCTCACACATTTGCGACGTCTAATCTAACAGTAATGACATTTACGGCCGGCAACGAGCGCTACGCGTGTCGAACATTTTTCAAGACTCCGCCGCTAACCGCACGCAAAGCACCAGACATTTTTACACTCTCTGGGATGTGATATTTCCTTCATTTGCATAACGATGTCCCCTGTTCGCGATAAAGCCCGGCATCAATCTCAGTGAGCCCCCAATGAGCAAGCCATGAATTTGTGTGGTATTAGAATGCAAATAGACTCCTAGTCACAAGTGCAACCTGTGACGGACCAATAAAGCAAGGAGCTTCCAAACAACTGATCATCTTCTGGAGGTGCTGAACCCTAGTGCATGCTCTCTACAAACATTTAAGATTATACAAGAAAAGTGCATTTGTGATTTAGTTTTGAGACTGTTCCCTTTAAAAGATTCCCAGATATATTGAAAATAGCTGTAACTGCCTTATTTGCTTTTGCATGGTTATAATCCATACAATGATGGGATGTTTCCCAGCCAGTACATATTTGTTAGAGCACTGGGGCATGGGTCATCACACATCCTGATCATGTTAACTAGTTACTACAGTTAATATGAAATGTATTGGTCCTTTAATGCCATTGGTTATAAATGAATCCTTATATCCTAGAATTTAAGAATGAAAATATGGCAGTATCCCATCCCCTTGAAAATTGTATGACCTTCTCTTCATGCTGCCACATTTAAAATAAAAAAATACACCTGTTCCATGTGTATAATACTTTGTGTATTTGATTTGAATCTAAATTATTCTATTTCTTCTTTTATGACACACAGTTTAATTTCTGCATAAATTGGTCATTAAATATGTTCTGATCTTCATCTAAGTCACAAAAATAGACAAACACAGTCTGCTTAAACTAATACCACACAAAAAAATATATGTTTCAAAAGTATTTTTTGGTAACGCTTTCTTTTACAGTACCCTAAGTTCTAGGTATTAACCAGGTAATAGTGAGGTACAAACTCGGAAGTACTAAGTAATTATTTTTGGTAACAAGATGGTAAGTACCAGAAAAGTCTTGCCTAATTACACTGAAATGGAACTAGGTAATAAACAGGTACATGGGTGGTACAAAGTCCAAAGTACTAGGTAATTATGTTGGTTAACAAGATGGTAAGAACAAGGACAGTTCAATTTAATTACACTGAAATATCTCACAGGTTCTAGGTAATAACCTGGTAAGTGTGAGGTACTAACCCCAGTAACATGATGATAAGTACCAATATAGTCTCCTTACCCTGATATACCTCACAGGTTCTAGCTAATAACCAGGTAAGTGTGAGGTACTAACCCCAGTAACATGATGATAAGTACCAATACTGTTCATTTTAATCAGTCTCTATTTATTTGACTGAGAAATCCCTAAAAATGAATTTAAGGTTTATAGAGTGGAATTCTTCACTAGGAAGACAGCACAGGAATGGAATACTTGGCCATATGTTTAAAGACATTAGAGCATGTTACAAGGTTTAAGGGTGAAAAAGTAAGGAAGGGTCAAGGGGGCGAAGGCAAGCTCCTGCCCGCAAGCTGCTTACCCCAATAAAAGCTGTCCTCAGCTTTCATTGTACATATATATATAAGTTCAGTAATGCATGCTTGGTTGTGTCAAAAAAGAGATAAATAATAAACAGTAAACATTTCTGTTTTGTTTTGAAGTTGTATGTTGTTCTTTTTGAAGTGCTTATTTGTTGAACTACATGGTAAGAACTGAGTAAAACCAGAGAAATAAGCTCTGCTCTCTTCAGTCCTACAGTCCTTTTACTCCTTTATTAAGCAGAAAGTTCTGTTAGTTACACAGTGTTTTATATGGTACTTACAGAAAGTTGTGTCACATTTAAGCAGTGTTGGGCACGTTACTTTGAAAAAGTAATTAGTTATAGTTACTCGTTACTTCTCCAAAAAAGTAACTGAGTTACTAACGGAGTTACTCCACTATAAAAGTAATTAGTTACCAGTAAAAGTAACTATCGCGTTACTTTTTATTATTCGCCCGTCAAAAAAAGGAAATCAATTATGCATTTACTATTATTATTAGAAAAATAACAAAAAATAACAAACGAAAATAAACCCAAAATGTTGACAAAAATATAATCTAACGAATTTCAAAAAAATAAAACGAAATTCTCCACACAACCAAAGAAAATTACTAAAACTTGTAATACTGAAAAAAGCGGAAAAACGCGTCTGGGGATGAAATTTAACAAACCAAGCCACACTCAAAAGAAATATGTATATATAAAACAAAATAATGGACAAAAACAACAATTTAATGCCCGTTAAAATGGTATTAATATAACAGCTTCACCAAAAGAGAATAGAGCTTAGATCGTGCCCAAAAAATCCGACCCAGCCGGAGCCCGTGCACATTCTGCCCAAGCCCGAACCATAAACTGTCATTATGAGCCTGACCCGATCCGCCCCATAAACTGTCTGTTTTCGGGCTGATTGAATGAGCGAAATATAATCAGGATTATGTTAATTAACACGGTAACATAGAAGCATAGAACTATTATTTAATTTAAATGACTTTTAAGAACAGCTACACACAATGCTGCAAGTCAAACGCGGAGGCGTTCACGTGCGCCCAGAGCTACGTGATTACATTTTTCATTTTTATTATAGTTTAATTTTATTTTGTTTTTATTTTTTCTGTTCATTTTAGGGTGGGCTTGCTAGCGCGAGCGCTTTACACAAGAACTAACGGACCACGAGTGCCGCGCGCTCGGCACAACAACTCCCGCTGTACAACTCCGCTGTACAACAGCGCTTATAAATAAATTAAACACAAAAATGAGGGTATTCTATCAGTAATTTCAGTTCGTTTTAGTTAGTTTTATAAACACAAAATACAGTTCGAGATAGTAATGTTTTTCCTTTTAATTACCGTTTTTAGATTCAGTTAACACAAATGTTTTTCACTTTCAATTTTCGCTATTTCGTTCGCTTTAGTGAACAATAATAATTGGTTACTTAGCAACATTGTGATTATCACACCAGAGCTTTATATAAAATAAAAATAGGAGCCTGATTTCGGGTCGGTCCTCAGGTCAGGTGGGATTCGGGCAGAGAATCTAAGCTCTAAAATAGAAAGCAGCAGCACCACAAAAACCGGAGCAGCTAAAAAGAGCTTAACGTCCTTAATTCGGAACTTGGGTTGTCCACGGCAATCACTGAATTGATTAGAGCACGCAAATCGTCACAATTGTGCCTCACTTCACCACGCCAAACCACAGGCACAGCGGCCAGAAGCTCAAGTTCACCGGACAGAGGAGGGGTTAACCAGGGCAAAGCGAAATAAAAAAAAAAAGTTCATAGAGCTGCTAAAGTAACGTGCAGTAACGGGGTGTCGGAAATGGTAACGGCGTTATAGTTACAGTCATAGTAATTAGTTAGATTACTCGTTACTGAAAAAAAGTAACGCCGTTAGTAACGCCGTTAGTTTTAACGCCGTTACTCCCAACACTGCATTTAAGTAGTTATTATATATATATATATATATATATATATATATATATATATATATATATATATATATATATATATATATATATATATATATAATAACTACTTAAATGTGACACAACTTTCTGTAAGTACCATGTAATACATATTCTTTTGGGTTTCTGAATGGGTTTTTGTATGTGAAACGTGAAACATCCAGTCCTGTAGGGGGAGCAGTGCCAGGGGGCGGGCGCTAGGCTGTGGCTTAGGTGAGCAACAGGAGATGGGTCTCAGATTCAGCTGAGAACTCACACTGGGAACACCGTGTCTTCTCTGTATCCAGGTGGGGAAATATGTGGAACTGTGCAAGTATAAATGTTTCCAAAGCACTATAAGAGGGATATTTGAGTGTATATGTTCGTTAAAAGGTTTTGCTGTGTAATATGAGCCGCTATGGTCTTGTGTGTTGGTGGACGCTCAGCATCGGGGAGCAATCACTCCCGCGGCCCGCTAGCCGCGCGCCTGGCCGGCGCTCTTGCCTCTGCCACTAGCATTAGCCACTGCCCCCGCTAACCGCGCGCCTTACCGGCTCCCCGCTGTTATTCCTCTCACTCTTTCGGTCGCTAACTTCGCTCTATAACCGTGTTTAAGCCTGTGATTATCTCTCGTGTGTTTGCGCTCTAGTTTTAGCTATTTTCGCTCGGTAATTGTGCCCGTGTGTCGCTGTTTCTCAAAGTAGCTCGGGCTAATTTCGCGCCTTCATTCCTATTGTTTCTCTATACATTTAGGCTAGCATTAGCAGTCGCTGTTAGTTAAATACATGTTTATTAAAAGTCAAGTCAATTTTATTCTCTTTTTAAGAGCCAGTTTGGCCTTGTTAAAGTAAATATAGAGCCTCTGCCAACCACAATAATTAGTTATTACAGCTAGATAAGCTACAGTTTAAGGTTTCTCTAAGTAATCATGTTTTTATACACTTTGTTCAAGTTTTATACTTTGGTCAATTCTATACACTCTATGCAGATACAAATATTAGCACTAAGATGTAGTTAGTGTGCTCAGTAAAAGTTAAAGGTGTTTTTGGTAATGTAGTGTGTTAATATGAAAGAAGTTTGAGTATTGGTATATGTATGCATATGTAAATGTATTAATATAGAGTAGTATTTATATATATATATGTTTTGTTTTGTTTTGTTTTTTTGTGTAGAAACAGTATTAAGAGGGATTGCTGATTAAAAAGTAAAGGTAATGTGTACTGTGATATACAGAGTTTTGTTAACTGAAAAAAAGTAAAAAAAAAAAAAAAAGGATTCTCTGTGAATGTATGTAAAATGCAGATGAGATGCAATGTGTATGTGAAACTGCAAAAGAAAGAGAAAAGAGACCAAAGTAAAAGTGGTTTAGTTTGTGTATGTTGTTAAATAAAGAGATTAAGCTGAGAACTCACTGGAAACACCGTCTCACTGTGTCTTCTCTGTATCCTGTATTCAGCTGATCTAGGCCCTGCTCACCCGGGGTCGCAAACTGTTATAGCCTAACCCACGCCTGGGGAGTGTAACAGTTAGTGTTTTTACATGGTACTTACAGTAGGATGTTCTACAGAGGGTTATTTGTTGAACTACATGGTAAGAACTGAGTAAAACCAGAAAAATAAGCTCTGCTTTCTTTTACAGTCCTTTTACTCCTTTATTAAGCAGAAAGTTCTGTTAGTTACACAGTGTTTTACATGGTACTTACAGTAGGATGTTCTACAGAGGGTTATTTGTTGAACTACATGGTAAGAACTGAGTAAAACCAGAGAAATAAGCTCTGCTTTCTTTTACAGTCCTTTTACTCCTTTATTAAGCAGAAAGTTCTGTTAGTTACAGTGTTTTACATGGTACTTACAGTAGGATGTTCTACAGAGGGTTATTTGTTGAACTACACGGTAAGAACTGAGTAAAACCAGAGAAATAAGCTCTGCTTTCTTTTACAGTCCTTTTACTCATTTATTAAGCAGAAAGTTCTGTTAGTTACACAGTGTTTTATATGGTACTTACAGAAGGATGTTCTACAGAGGGTTATTTGTTGAACTACATGGTAAGAACTGAGTAAAACCAGAAAAATAAGCTCTGCTTTCTTTTACAGTCCATTTACTCCTTTATTAAGCAGAAAGTTCTGTTAGTTACACAGTGTTTTATATGGTACTTACAGAAGGATGTTCTACAGAGGGTTATTTGTTGAACTAAATGGTAAGAACTCAGTAAAGAGAAATAAGCTATTTCTTCTCTGTTATCAGGTATTGACCTTTTATTTTTAAATCAAATAAATAGAGACTGATTAAAATGAACAGTATTGGTACTTATCATCATGTTACTGGGGTTAGTACCTCACACTTACCTGGTTATTACCTAGAACCTGTGAGACATTTCAGTGTAATTAAATTGAACTGTCCTTGTTCTTACCATCTTGTTAACCAACATAATTACCTAGTACTTTAGAGTTTGTACCACCCATGTACCTGTTTATTACCTAGTTCCATTTCAGTGTAATTAGGCAAGACTGTCCTGGTGCTTACCATCTTGTTAACCAACATAATTACCTAGTACTTTAGAGTTTGTACCACCCATGTACCTGTTTATTACCTAGTTCCATTTCAGTGTAATTAGGCAAGACTTTTCTGGTACTTACCATCTTGTTACCCAAAATAATTACTTAGTACTTCCGAGTTTGTACCTCACTATTACCTGGTTAATACCTAGACATTTCAGTGTAATTAGGCAAGACTTTCCTGGTACTTACCATCTCGTTACCCAAAATAATTACTTAGTACTTCCGAGTTTGTACCTCACTATTACCTGGTTAATACCTAGACATTTCAGTGTAATTAGGCAAGACTTTCCTGGTACTTACCATCTCGTTACCAAAAATAATTACTTAGTACTTCCGAGTTTGTACCTCACTATTACCTGGTTAATACCTAGACATTTCAGTGTAATTAGGCAAGACTTTCCTGGTACTTACCATCTCGTTACCAAAAATAATTACTTAGTACTTCCGAGTTTGTACCTCACTATTACCTGGTTAATACCTAGACATTTCAGTGTAATTAGGCAAGACTTTTCTGGTACTTACCATCTTGTTACCAAAAATAATTACTTAGTACTTCCGAGTTTGTACCTCACTATTACCTGGTTAATACCTAGAACTTAGGGTACTGTAAAAGAAAGCGTTACCTATTTTTTTAAGTCTTGATGTTCATGTGGCCACGGTAAGACAGTCGGTCAACAAATGGAGAAAGTTCAGCACTGTTTCTTCTCTCCCTAGGCGTGGTAAAGTCCTGTAAAGATGACTGCAAGAGCACAGTGCAGAATGATCAATGAGGTGAGGAAGAATCCTAGAGTGTCAGCTGAAGACTGCAGGTTTGATCTGCAACTACAGGAAAAATTTGTTTGAGGTTATTATTATATTATTTTACATTGCAGTTCCAGATTTAAGAGTCAAGCATGTCGTGTATGGATGTACAGTGTGAGCAGTCAGGTTAAAGTAGTAATATATTAGTCATATTGTGCCATATATAGTGAGAGAACATGACTTGTGTGCTGCAAACTTTTAAATCCTGTCATTTAGTCCTACAGTACAGTACAGAACAGCGATTGAAAAAATCGTACAGTGTACGCTTAGCTTAAGTGAACCTGCTCTATTGTTTAGACATCTGCTTTCTAAAACATCTGCTAACACTTTCATTAAATGTCGTTGCCATGTCATATGAGAGCTTTGTTTACATTTCAAAGAGCAGACTTCTTATTAAGTAGGTAACAAATTAGCAAGAAAGTGTTTCACTCAAAAGTGTTTTACCTTAAACCAGTGTCTTTGCTGTTGATTTTAATGGCTGCTTCAAGCTGCATTATTTAAGTGAAATATTTTATTGAATAAATTTAGTTTTTTTTGTACCTTTATGCTATTGTGGCGAATAAGGCTCCAGTCCATTTTTTTTCAATTCTTAGCTAAACTTTATAAAACTGTTTTGCCTGATTTTGGGGGGCAAGGCACGTCATGATGTTCATTGCTATCTTCCACCCTGTGAACAACAGAGTTCACAATATATATCTATACTGATGGGCGTGGTGGTCTGGAAGTGAGGTTTGTTCAAGTCAATTTCTGGTGTATTGCTATGTTGGCAACAGAAAACACAGATGCACCACTGATTGAAAAAACTTAGACAACAGTCAACAGTCAGACGGTCATTGCTATCTTAGCAAAGCAGGTGTGCTGGCCTGCTTAACACTCGTACTCCCCCGCTCATTACACACATACATACAAGAACACGCAGCAGTGCACAGACCCAAATTTTATATCAGCAACAAACAGAATACATAATAAAAAACAGCAAAAAACTTTTCTGTTCTCGTAAATGACCTGTTCACGCACACTTTCACAGCGTAAACAAGCAGGTCAGTTTCCTTTGCTGAAAAGCACAGAAGTGCTGCCCTGTTAAAGTAGCAATCCACCAAAGTAAGCTCACCTGAGTCTTAAAGGAAATAGCACTTGACATGCTAATTGGTTTATTCAGGTTACGCCCAAAACACACTCATGATTAATTAAAAGAATTAGTACATGCCGTTTGCACGTTTCAAGCAGTGTAAGGAGTACTTTTCCTGACGTAACGATAGCAAAGATACACTGACACGCCCTAAATCAGGGGTTCTCAACTGGTCTCACAGTTTTCTAATGGTCATTAATTTGCAAACCACTTTTATAGAATACAAACCACACTAATTTATTTTTGAAAAAAAACTAAAAAACATTTAAATAATCCATATGCTAAGGGGGAATGATGAGGGGAAAGGGTTGTACATTTCACAGGAAAAAATGCAGATATAATTGTATCCTTAAATGTTAACCAAGACAGAAAACTTATGTAAATATTGTTTTTTTTTGTTTGTTTGTTTATCCTCCATTTTTTCCCTTTCTTCTTTCCCCATCTCCTCTCTTTTTTCTTCCTTTTTTTAAGTTCACCTGTGTCATGTCTGCTTTTCTTGTGCAATGTTGTGTAACAACATTTCTTTAGAAATAAAATAAATAAATAAACATACATATGCAGGAAAAGTGAATTTAAGAGCATTTTTTAAGAAACTAAAGAAGGATCATGTCAACTACATGCCCAAAAGCTACTACAATAGAATAAAATATCAAAACTGCACAAAATAAGTAAGGCTACAATTTTTTTTTCCTTCTCTGCATATCTCTGCATTCAAAGTACATTAGTAAGAATGTGTCTCTTTTTTCCAGTATAAAAGACCAGCACAAAATCAGATGAGCATCTTTTACAAGCTTTCCGCGAGCTGCCAGTGCGTGTCTGCGGACCACTTTTGGGTCCCGACCCACCAGTTGAGAATCGCTGCCCTAAATTCTGAACATTTGGGTCCCTTTCTTTTCCTTTAGGTTCCAAAATGGCCTCTGGGCTCAGTGGCAGTATAGGTTAGCCTTCCACGTTCCTGTTAGTAATAAAAATATACATGTGTTAATGTATTTCACTAAATCCATGGATTTATGCATATAATATATAATAGAGCCCCCAAACCTAGATCTATGAATGTTTAAGCTTTGCCCAACTGAACTCTCAACCTCCCTCCCTGTCAGCAGCTCCAATACCCATCTCACAGTTACAGAGAGAGAGAGAGAGAGAGAGAGAGAGAGAGACTGTCTGTATTTCTGATAAAACTCTAGCTGTGCTGTTAGTTTCACTCACGCCTGTAAAGCTAAAATATTGAGAGTTCATTTATTTCTGTTATCTTCAAAGATTCTTCAGTATTTCAGAATTCAGTTCAATCCTCTGTTTTGTTGACGGATGATGCAGAAATGACCTAAAAGGGTATTAAAGTACTTTAATTTTCTATGTTCACACTGCAGGTTAAAGTGGTCCAAATCAGATATTTTTACATGTTACACTGTTGAACAGCAAATAAGCTTATTAAACACATTTTTCTATTCAGATTTGTCCAGTTTCA
The DNA here is from genome assembly GCF_023375975.1 of Astyanax mexicanus. Classification (NCBI taxonomy): domain Eukaryota; kingdom Metazoa; phylum Chordata; class Actinopteri; order Characiformes; family Acestrorhamphidae; genus Astyanax; species Astyanax mexicanus. The sequence goes on along the minus strand of NC_064410.1, from coordinate 20,195,070 downwards.
TACATTGTATTGAAACCCAGTACAATCTGATCAGCCAGATTCATGTGAAATTCATGTGAGTTTTATAATGCAATACATCTTGATATTCACTATATTTATCCGAATATAGAAATTTGTAAAGAATTGGCTGAATAAAGTCACAGAAGGACATGCCTGCGGTGTCAAGAGAAACAAAAAGCTTAAATACTAGATGAATATAGGTTAATGATTCAAGGAGACTTTATTGTCATTCACATCACATGAGGTACATGAGGTGGAATGAACTTGTATTCCCACAGTCCAGTTTACACCCAAAGAGCAATTTAAAATAGATACATATAATGAAAAAAAAAAAATAGATAAGATAAATCCACAGAATAATATGAAGGAGTAGGGAAGTAGCAGCAACATGAAGTCCAATGTGCAAATTGCTACAGCAGCATGATGATTGTGCATGCATATCAGTGACATGAAATTAAAAAAGTGACATTAAAGGTCACATTAAAGATATGTGAACAGCCTTAAAATACTGATTTGGTGAGAAAATCAGATTTGGGCCACTGTTACTTCTTTTGTGAAGCTAAAAAAAAATATATTAAAAAATGTAACAAATGCTACTTAAGAATCTATGCTACTATTCTTGATAGCATCAAGGACATCCTGCTTCAGTCTTCCAAACGTTTAGATCATGAATTGTTTTAACATAGACAACTTTTTGCATTAAAGATAATATTTTTTGGTGGAGGAATATTTGGACGGACGGTTTTACACCTTAATGTTTTGTCCTGCACTCTGCCATCTCCTATTATTTTTTGTTCTTGCATCTTGCTTTTTTTTTTCCTTAGGGCCTACGTTTCCAGAGGACAGGTTTATGCATATGCAAACATGTCTGGACACAAAGAGCAGAGAACAACACACACAGAGATTGTAAGACTTTAAGACTCTCTGCTCAGAACATCTTTACTCCAGTGCATCTTTACAGAGAAATGAGATGTTTGCTTGTATCCTGCTGTTTAAAATGTTCAAAAAAAATTGGTGAGTAGAATCTTTACTGAATTGGACAGTTAACGTAAAGTGTCAAGTTTAAACGCTTCGTAGGGTAGTAAACAAACAATACTTGGCAACGAATGAGTGAGGTGAGGGTGTATATATGGTGGGTGATACAGGTGAAATCAATATTCAGGTGATTGGCTCTCTGGTAGTGCCGTGTGCAGTGTCATGTGATTTCAGTGTAAAGTGCATTTTAGTGTTGTATAGAATGGTCTGCTTATTATCTGGATTTTAATTACTGAATTTGAATTAAATGTCTTTATTGTCATTGCATTAAACAAAGAAAAAAAATAAGTGCATTCCTTTCAATTAATTAAAAACTCCCAATAAAATTATTTTTACTATTATTATTTCATTATTTAGCTGAGCATTAATTTAACATGGCCTGGGGTTAATTTTGAGGGTATATAACAAAAGAATAGGGTTTTAGCAAAAGCTGGACATTGTGAGATTACCTCCTCCAGTTTTTAGCAGCCTGCACCTCTACTCTCTGATTCACTTTACTTGCATGCGGTGAGTTGTTTCAGGCTTCCCGGAAAAAACATGTTGCCCACCAGAGTGGACTTTCAGTGGTATGTGTTTTCTCCTATCAATCAAGTGGAATGGATTATTTTGTGGAGCAATAGAAACAGCGGTGGGTGAATAAATATTTTATGCTAAATTTGTGATGTTCAAAACTTTTTTTTTTTTTTTCTTTTTATGCAATTACCCCCTGTCAGATATGGAGCAGGAAAAGGACGCGGAAAGTGGATGCAAATGCGAGGTATTTATTATACAAAAATAATGAAACAAAACAGAACATAGGAGCTAAAACTTATGAAACAGAAAACAAAGGACATGCAACCTTAAAAGAAGAAAAACGTATAAGAACTGACAAAGGAAACAGAAAACACAGGACTTTAAATACACAAACAATGCTGGAAGGAAACAGGGAACACCTGGGGAAAGGTAACGAGGAGGCGGAGCTACAGATGAACACACATGTGGGAGCACTGAAGATGAGGAGAACACAGAGAGGGGCCATGTGCTAAGGAGGAAGGTAAATAAACAAACAAACAGGAGGGCAGGAAATATATAAAGACAGACAGGAAAGACAGAATCATGATTTTTTTTTAAAACATAATAAATTTGCAGCACCGTTTCCCTAAAACTGATTCTTCTTCAAATGAAACAAGAAGCATCATTGTTAGAAACAAGCTTTTACAGGGCAGGCAGTTTGTGAATGCGTGAGTGCGCATGTTTTGCTCCTCCATCATCTCTGCTTTCTCTCTCCATCTAATGTCTCCTCCGGTTCATGCATCATTAAAATTCAATTAGATTACTGAAGCCACAAATATTACAGAGCCAAAGCCCAAATCACATGTGGCAGATGCTGACTAAGGTGGCCAACTGCAAATCAAGAGCAAAGCAGATATTATGATTCAAACCTTGAAGCTGCGGCCGTTTGTTATTGCGCCCGGGCAAGTTTCCATGCCGACGTAATTGGACATTAAGTGATGGGGAGAGAGGGGGCGGCCACCCAGAAATTCTGATATCTGACCTTATGATAATCATTTAACTCCAGACAAATAACTGTGCCTTTAGCCTGCTATCTGATTTCAGCTGGGCTGAACGGACAGTGATGGATAAGGCTATAAACTTATCGAATAAAGACAGTCCACCAAATGCATTTTATTCTCTAATGCTTGTGATGGCTTTTCGTGGAAAACCGCTCTGTCCATGTGAACATTTCTCCTCCAGCTTCGGATAGTGAAGTGCTCTTCATTGTTCAGTTTATGTCAGGGACAGTATGCAGTCTCTGGGATGTGGGATAATAGTGTAGAGTTTTAGGGTAGAGTAGTGTAGAGCTGGAATAAAATGCGTTTTACTATTTAATCTAAATTGATTCAGTTTAATTGTTCACAGAGTGTGATTCCTCTAATTTAAATTGACCTGCATGCTCAGTGTGAAGTGTTATACTGCAGATTTGGCAAAAAAAAAATAAAGTTAGGAATTCAACTTTCAAACTTTTAATGTAACACTTTACAAAAAAAATATTGGTATAACGTTCACCAACAAAGTGTTATCCCATGACTTTATTCATTCTACATCTAATTTTTCTACATCTGAGTTTTTTTTCTGATTTGGGTCAAAAATTGAAAAGTGCTTTTTGTCGCATTTCTGAGCAAAACTTGGTCCAATTTACCATGGCCATACATTTTCCCACTCATTTAAGTCATTCTTCATGGAAAAAACAAGGTTTTACGAATGGTCAAAATTTTCACCAAAACGACATACCCTGGGTCTACGTTTTTTATAATAATGGATAATATGTATGTATAAAATGGAGTAAAACTGTAAAGTGCTCAGTTAATAAGTCATATGGTCTCAATTTCTACAGTGTAAAATAAAAACTATACAATTTTGACCCCAATATGTTGATTTTAATTTACAAAGGTAGGGCAGGAGGGTTGGTAGTGGGCACTACTGAGCTCAGGGGCATTGAGGTTAGCCCACGTAGGCTATCACAGACTTGAGTTAGCTGTTGTTGTTGGCTAATCTGTTGGCGAGTGAGTCTGCCTACATCTTAGGTCACATCAGCGAGCGTTTGCTGGTGCTGACCGAGTAGCCGGCCCTAAATCTAAGCCAAATCAGATTTAAACAGCTCTGTATCTGCTATCTGATTTATTTTAGCTGAGTATTCTGTCATGGCAGGGCAGAATGGTCAAACAGAAAAGGATCAACAATGGCAAACAATAATAATAATAATAAATAATGAATTTTCAACTTATATAGCGCCTTTCTAGAAACCCAAGGACGCTTTACAATTAACACGTTTTACACACAAGCACATTACCCATTAACACTCATCCACACACCAGTGAGAAGCGGCAGCGCACAGCGTACTCTCAACCGGAAACCACCGTCCACCTGGAGGACTGCATCGGGCACTACAGCATTTACCCAGGACAGAGTGCCAATCCATATCTGGGCACAGTCATACACATTTACACACACACAAACCTACATACTTACCACACACTTTACACATAAACACCAGATCAAATTAGGGTAATCAATTTTTCTGGACAATTTAGAGTATCCAATTTACCTGATCTCCATGTTTTTGGACTGTGGGAGGAACCAGAGTCCCCGGAGGAAACCCACGCAGACACAGGGAAAACATGGAAACTCCACCCAGATAGGGACTTGAACCCAAGACCCCAGTGCTGGGAGGCGAACGTGCTAACCACTAAGCCACCGTGCCGCCCAATAAAAGAGATATCCAATAAGAGAGATATCCTACCAGGGTTGGTAAACAATCCAGAGGTCATACACGACAAGGCCATATCAGAAGGCAGGCAAAAATCAAGGTCGGTGAACAAAACAAGGTCAAAAATGAGAGAAACCACAGGCAATAGGATAGAACCATCAATACTCAAAGAGCAAATGAGCTTCTTAGATAGGCCTAAACCATGTGCTAGTACTCAGGTGACCTACTTCCTGACTTCCTGGAAGTGTCATGTGCTGTGTCATGTGATCGGCATTGGGTGTAGTGTCTGTGTGTGGTGCATCCTGGGCAATGTAGTCCGGTGAGTGCAGATCGCAGACAGATCTGAGTGTGGGAGAGACAGGAGCGCTATCAGCGCCAGGTGTGACATTTGTATAGTTATTGTTTTCTAAAACAAGGAACAAATTACCTGTAACATATGACAACATGTAAATCCTGTATCCTGTATATACTTTATTGAGGAAAGAACAGAGCAAAAAAGACCCCCAAACAAGCCGAGATACACTTATTAACTAACAATTGTGCAGACTCTTATCCAACTTCTAACACAACACCAGGAGGGTGAATAATGGTTCACCAGTGAAACCACCACAGCTAAACCCAACATACCTAAACAAACAGAACACATAAACTCACACAAATTAATAAAAAAAAAATTTAGCGTTTGTGTCCCAAACTGCCTTTGGGGAAAATATAACATTTCTTTTATGTTTAATATATTACTCTCATAAAGGCCCTGTCCCACTGCGATTGCGTCTAAATATCCACTAAAGTACGTCCAAATTTATCAGAAAACACTGCGTCCACTGAGTGAACGTGCTGCGTCCAAAATATAGACGCACTGCGTCCAAATGGACGCAGTGCGTCCAAATGACGTCCATATTCCGTCTAAATTGAAGTTGGACGCCGACTTCCAAATTTGTACGTCGACTTCCACTCTTTGGACGTCGACTTCCACTCTTTGGACATCGACTTCCACTTTTTGGAAGTCGACGTCCACTAGCTGGAGCTGGTTCCTCGGGGGCTGGAGCTGCTTCCTCGGGGGCTGGAGCTTGTTCCTCGGGGGCTCGAGCTGGTTCCTCGGGAGCTGGAACTGCCTCCTCGGAAAATCGCTTGGCGGCGGCCGTCTTAAGCCAGGCGGACACTGTGCGAGTTTAGCCCGATTTTAAGCCCGATCTGGTCGGATGCGACTGAATTTCATGATCGGGCCGAACTTTAGCTTGATCGTGCGTCGTTTGTCGTGCAGTGTGAGAGGGGAAGCTATGTCCGATTAATTGCCCATACGAGCTGCGAATGAGCAGTCGGACGCGACCAGGGATTTCTGACATGCCAGAAATTTTGGTCGCTTGTCTCACAGTGTGAGCTATTTTGCGGGCCGATTTCTTAACGTCACGACCTGTTTTCCCAAAAATCTGCACAGTAACTATAAATTATTATTAGTCATATTTATTTCTGTCAGTTATAAGGATTTATATTTATGTTCGGTACACAGACTTATAGCTTAATATAGCAGACACAGGCATTCTGCTGTTTAAGACTTTCAACAGATGCTTATTCTCAGTCAATAGCTGGAGTTTTTGAAAAGAAAAATTAAAAGAGAAAATAACTTTAACAAACATAAATTTATTTTATTTCACTTTGCTATTATATCTGAAAAATAAAGCACATTGTCAGCGTCTGGTGCTGCCCGTCAATTATATAAAACTTAAAACATGCACAGAAATATAAAGCTATATTTTATAATTCGTTTCTTTTCGCCAGGGCAAATTTATTAAAATTTTAAATATATTAATTTATTAATTAAAATCTGGTCCAGTGCTCCAGAATATTAGCCACGCAAAGTCAGCTTAGCACAGCACGTGGCATTGCGCGCGACATTGCGCGCAGAATAACCTCTGTCTTCTAAAATAAACGTTTTAATAAATAAGGTCAGAGAAGTGCAGTAAAATTAATGCTATTAAACTTTCTAAAGCTAATAAATGTACTGATAATTAATCAAGATAAATCGGACAAAATGCGCTGCGCCTCTCTCTCGTGCTCTTTCGCAGCGCGGAGCTGAATTCAGCGCGAGGCTACAGATAATATAAAACTCTGTTCAGTTGAATAAAAATAAGTAAGGGCCTGTAAGTACAAGCAAAGGAAGTAAATATTGTCAAATATAAAGAATAGTTTGAGGTTTTGGTGAGCTGTTTTCATGATTTGAAACTGAAACTAACTGAAACTTTGATTATTCTGCAGAAAGCCTGGGTTATTTTAAACGAATTTTTAGTTTAATTAATAGTTTATATTTTATATTTTTTATTTATTCATTGTAATTATTTTTCTTCTTTTATTAATCAAATCATTAAATATATATCTTCATAAGATATAAATTTTTTACCTTATGTCAATTTTTATGATCTTTTTAAAAGGTCCTATTTTTCCTTTTTTACGTATATATTTTATTAGTCTATAATAAATGTCAGTTTTTATTTCTATATTTTATATATATTTTTAATCCCTTTTAAACTGTTAATGCTCAGCGGCACTGTAAATGAGGGTCCCTATCCAGTGTGAATAATCGATTGCTTGTTTAATATTCAGTGTTGCAAAACCAGTTTTTACATAAACAATAAACAGAATAAAAAATAAAATTATTTTATTTTATTTAAGCTGCTGGTGTTTCTTTCGCAGCCTGATGCACAGTCATTTTTCTATGCGCTCTCCTTCTGTAAAACGGACAACCCGTAGAGTCCACGTCGCCTCAGCCACCTGCGAGTCCATGTACGTCTCTTCCGGGGACTTTCAGCGCACAACAGGGCACAAATAAGCAAAGCTAAGCGCTTTCTTTTGCAAGGCGACATGTTGTGTTGAAGCGAGAGTTTGTACGCAAAGAAAGCTCCGCCTACAGGCTGCGTTTAGACGTGCAGTGTAAGCTCCCACGTCGCAGCAGGTCAGTCGGACCGTACAGTGTGTGCAGATGAATCGCAGGCGTTGTTCATACACGACAAACGATTCAAACGTGCAGTGTGAGCTCTCCAGAACGCATCCGATTACAAAAATCGCACAGTGTCCGCCTGGCTTTAGCGGAACCCTTCCTCTTGGCTGGCATCTTGGAAAGTGTGGAAAAGCGATGGACGCCACAAAAATATTTTTATGGACGTCAACGTCCACCTGTACTTGCCGTCCAAATATCCACTAAAATACGCCCGTACTGCGTCTAAATATCCACTAAATTACGTCCAAATTAGTCGCCGTCTATTCCGAAAATTTGGGGAGGTACCAAAACCACTTTTGCGTCTAAAGTGGACGGCAACGTCTAAACTACGTCCACTTGGACGGTGCCGTCCAAATATCCACTAAACTACGTCCAGATTGCGTCTAAATATCCACTAAATATCCACTAAACTGCGTCCACTGAAATTTGGACGTACTTTAGTGGATATTTAGACGCAATCGCAGTGGGACAGGGCCTTAAACAGGATCTTTCCTTAATATATTAGTCTTTCTCCTGTGCTGTATCTGTTATGTTGCCACAGAACACAAACACATCACTGAATGGAAGATGTTGCATAAGCATATTTGTGAATGAATAGGTCAAATACAATTATTCATTATGTTCACATAAAATATCTCTATGCTGGCTGTAGAATTGGTCATAATAAGCTGGCCTTTGGTTAAAAAAAGTGAAGATGTAAATAACAATGCTTTATTCACAGTATCTCTATATTCATTAATGACAGTGGGCAACAATAAAGTTTTTTACTGTCCAGAACATTATTTGCTCTAAGCCATCCTAGCCCCACCCATGATTAGATGCCCCTAACCTCAAAAGCCCTCAGGAATATTATTTCATGGTCTATCAGGCAAGCTGCCTCAGTAAAATAAATACTTGTTTTGATGCATGAGGAATGTTGGATTGGTTACCCGATTAGATTTCTAACTAAAACAGTACTATGTGATTAAATTTTAGCTGGCTTTGAATCTGCGAGAGCTGGCTAGTTTGCTAAAGCTAATCTTTGTTTAGTAATGCAAACCAACAGCAGTGATGGTATAGTTACTTTTTTTTTTCTGATTTTTCCCATTTTTTCCTCCTAATTTGGTTATCCAATTGTCCCAATCTATTGTGAGTCCCTATCACCAGTGGCACCTGCGACCCTAGGAGGGTGTGGACAAGCACATGCCTCCTCCGACACGTGTGAATTCAGTCACCCATTTTTTCGAGCTGCTGCAGATGAATCATTGCCTGAGTGGCTAGCGCGCTCGGAGGAAAGCGCAGCAACTCGGTTCTAATACGTCAGCTCACAGATGCCTCGTGACGCCCGGCGCCATCTTTGAGTGTGGTGGGGAGAGAGCGCCATCTACCTACTCGGAGGGAGAAAGGCCGGTTGTGCTCCTTCTAGGCATCGGCAGCTTATGAGTTACATAAACGGGATTCAAACCTGCAACCTCCTGTTCATAGTGGCAGCGCATTAGACCCAGCATAGGTACTTTAAAAAAGTAATCTGATTATTGATTACTCCTTTAAAACTAACTTAGTTACTTTATGGATTACTTGATTTTAAAAGTAACTAAGTTACTTTAAAGTTACTTTTAAGTTACTTCTAAGTTACTACCACCTCAACACTTTATTGGAAGCTTTGCTCCACTTTTAGACCTTGTTCAGTTTTCTGTAGCGACTGCAAACCTTTCTTCAAATTTGACGTTGTGTTTTTGAAGCTAGATAGCTCTTTGTTACCAGCACAGGCTGAACAACCAGGCTGAACTTGGGATTGATCATTTTTAGCTAATACAAACTCAGAATAGTGGCTGTATGTGGGCTCTGTGTGTGTGCATGCATGTGCGTGTGTGTGTGTGCGAGGAGCAGAAGCAAGGAAACTCGCTGTGTGTGTCTTTTCTGCCCTAGTGCTAGTTTTAGCCTGTTAGCTTGCTAGCCTGTTATTTTGGGGTGGTTGCGGCCGACAGCAACCACTGTAAATTTCAGCAGGTTGGTGGGCAGGTTCACCTTGATGAGTAAAACTTTCCTATTGGCGGCTGGAAACAGCTATTTGCATACTCATTTACATACTCCTGTCATTGACACTCATGCCAATGTATTGTCATTTCCACAGAACTACATTTTCCTGGGCCTTCATGTACTTTTTATGCATGTACTTTTTATGCATTTTTCTTTAATTTTTTTTTAGTAAAACAAGCAATACACTTTCAGATAACAGTTGGAAAATATTCTGCTAGCATTTAACTGTGCTCTTTAAAATTTGCTGTAGGTTATTGTTCTTTAATAAATGGTATGAAACTGTAAAATGTAACCTTAAATGTAAGCTAGAAACTTTGCTTCCAGTACTTTACTATAATCTTACAGGAAACATGTTTACAGTGTTCTGAAATGCAGTGGGGAATAGAAAACTTTTTGGCAGCAGTCTGGCAATGTTTTTTATATTCCAGCATGCCTTTTCACAAAGCAAGATCCATAAAACATGGTTTGAAGAGTTTGGTATGGAGACCTCCAGCGGCCTGGCCTAGACCTGAACCTCACCGAGCACCTTTGAAAAGAATTTCAACATCAATAGTGAACCAGGCCTTCTCGCCTGACATTGGTCCCTGAACTCATGACTCTCTTTTGACTGAATGGGAACAAGTGTTCTCTTTAAAAGAGACTCCATAAATATCTTGTGAAAAAAAAAAATTGTACAAAAGTTTACACTATTGAAACCACAAATAATAGACAGACTCTACATTGAATCCAGTTGTTTTCGAATGGAATGTCTAACCAGAAAAATTTGCCCCCTACAGCTTTTTTGTCATACTTACATTTTTTAAATGATCAAACAAATTTAATAACAGATAAAAATAACCTGAGTAAATATAAAAAGGACCTTTTAAAATGATAATTTCATTTATTAAAGGAAAAAAAAAATCCAAAACAATCTAGGCCTGTGTAAAAAAAAAAAAAAAAGTGTTTGTCCCCTAAACCCTTGGTGGAAAGAGCTGCAATTGTTACGTAAGTGAGGGGATGGACGTAAGTGCAGAATTATTATTTTATTTATTAAACAAACTAAAACAAACTAACATACAAACAAAATAAGCCAAAGTTACACTGAATATAAACAGAAAACAAACACGGGTAAACCCAAGACAAAAATGCAAGACTGAAATAACTAAAATAACAAAGATGAGATTAAAGCATAATCAAAACTAAGAAACCAGTAACTCTAGAAACAAAACCAACCTGACAGACACGCAGCAAGGAATCACACAAAAGACCAGACAAAGAAGGCTTGAAACAAAGGGGCTTATATACATGAGGAGGGAACAGGAAACTGGAAACACCTGAGGATCAATCAAGAGGGGGTGGGGTTACAAATAACTGATGACAGGGTAGGGCTAGGGCGGAGACAGGACCAAAACACAACAGAAGCACATGGCTGGAAAACACATGACAGGTAAACAGAGGGCAGGAGCACATGGGACCAAATGAGGGAGAAACACAAGACAGACATGGGCTAAGGTGTGACAGCAATCAAGCTTTACCGATAAGTGTCAATGAGTCTTTCACATCTCTGTGGAGGAATTTTGTTCCACTCTTCTTTACAGAATTGTTTTAAATCAGACACATTGGAAGGATTTCAAACATGAACAGCCTGTTTAAGACCCGAGACTTTAACTCGACCACTCCAAAAACCTTCATTTAGTTTAGTCATTTAGAAGTGGACTTGTTTATGTGCTTTGGATCATTGTCCTGCTGCAGAACCCAAGTACACCTGAGCTTGAGGTCATGAACAAATGGCCGGATTGTCTGGAAAACAGCAGAATTCCTGGTTTCATCTATTCCAGTAGGTTGTCCAGACCCTGAAGCAGCAAAGCAATCCCAGATCATGGTTGTGGTTGTAAGTAATGAAATTGAACTCAGCTTTCCAAAATGTGTGATTTCACAGTTGATTTCACTCTTTTTCACACAGGGGCACATTGGTTTGTAAGTATGACAAAAATGCAAAAACAAATGAAGTGAGTGCATTTTACTTTTTTACATTTTTACAGAACACAAGGTGCACAATGATTGCAAATATTTATTGGCTTTCCTGAGGTATGTTTTACTGCTGAAAATCAGGATTTTACTGGGTTTTGCTCAAAATTCAGATGATTATTCAAATCTTTTGTATAAATGTTACACAATAACACAATATTATATTTACTAACCCCATAAATCTTTCCTAATTGGGTAAAGCCAGTCACCCAAGCTATTGGGATTAAACAAACTGGTGGAGTTTAAAAGGGTAGAGAAAATATGAAACATTAGCATCTTAATTTTAATTTCAGAACGAGTTGTAATATACTGTCCTCCTTTATTTGGACATGAAAGTGTAATTAATTATATTTTTATTTATATTAATTATATATACAAACTTTACTGTGCCATGCTTTCTGTAGGCACTTTCTGTAGACAAAACATCCCCCTTTTGTGTGAAACTTCTTTTGTGTGCTCTGTTCTGAGATATACTGTAATTTCTTTGTACCATCATACTGTGGGCAGTAAACCTATGCATAAGTGCCTGGAAAATATTTGATAATAAAGTTTTTAGGTTGTGGGCTGTTCTCTATGTTCTCAAAAAGACATGCCGTTCCAAAGTATGATGGTTTCAGAATGATTTTTCTGATCATCTGTGTTCAGAGAACAAAATATGTCACCTAAGACATTGTGCAAAGTTATACTGACCTTGGCTACACAGTACTGCCATTAAATTTAGCTCTCATTAATGCTGGCTGCCTTCACATTTTGCAATGTTGTAAAGATTATTCATGCCACTTTCTTTCAGTGGAGTTTATATATAATGCATAAAATATGGTGTGCATAGCCTATTTTAGGAGTTTCATTACTTCCTGTCATCGGGATGTGGTTGTAGCTCATATGAAAGGGTTATAGTGGGCTCTCACTGAATATACATTCACACCCACCCGTTCTGTGAAATAGGTGACCTTGTTGAGTTGATAAAATTCGTTCAGCACTATATGCAGTGGTTATGCTTTTTGGAATAACATTGCCTTATGTGAATAACATGTATGGGCTGTCGACTGATGCGAAGCTACTTCGGGTTGCCAAATTCAGCATACCTGAATCTACACAATCTACACATTGTTTAGACTAGTAGGAGAGGCAGAGAACTTAGGCTGTGACCGAAATGTCTCCCTACTCCCTCATTAGTGTTGCGCTATTTAGGGAGACACTATGTAGTTCACTAAGTAGTGGTGAAACAGGAGTGAATTCGGACACTACCTCATCATCATCATACGCAAGCACCCCTCGCATAAACACACACAGGTGAGAGAGGGTTGAGCCGTGTTTAAAAAAAAAAACTCCACACCAGTGTTGTGCCAGTTCACAGCTTTTCTGAACTAGTTCAAGTTCAGTTCATGCATGCTCAAAGTGAACAGTTCACGTTCAAAGTTCACAATTTGAATTCTGAACTAGTTCAAAGTTCAGTTCATTTGACTTTTTTCGTGAGATATTCAAATAAATACTTTCTTTCACACTACAAGCTAGTAATGACACATTAAATCTGGTATTTTTTTTTTTTCCAAAATAAAAAGGTAGCCTGTGTGTCACACAGCTCCAGGGGCCTGGAGTTGTGGGTTCAATCCGTGCTCCGGTCACCGTCTTTGAGAGCTTTGATGTTTCTACTCTTGTTTGCACAGGTTTCCTCCAGGTACTTCTGCTTCACTTCCTCCTGCCTCCCAAAAATATAAAAAGTAGGTGAATTGGAAGTGCTAAAGTGCCCCTAGGTGTGAACGGTTGTGTGGATGGTTGTGGATGTACCCTGTGATGAAAGGTGCATGCATATTTGTTTCATGTAGAAAAATATTTGACTTTTTTTCACTTGTGTAATATATATATATATATTTTTTTTCCCCCTTGCTTTTCAGTACAAGTCATCCACTCACCTGACTACTAATCATTGTGTTCACCTGTGTTTTCCCATTTTCCCACCCTTTTGTTTCGCTCGCTCATTGCAAAGTATTGCCAACACTTCTGTTCTTGTTTATTGACTGGTTTCTTTGTCTGTTTTGCTACTCCCTGTACGATCTCCATTTTTTCTTTTGGTTTACTCTTTCCTTATTTTAGCCCTTCTAACTCTGTATTGGCTGTATTGTTGATTGCCTAAGCTTATTGATCCTTCCTCTTGTTTTTTTTTTCTTTGCTTTATTCTAGCAAGTCTGCCATCCCGTTACTATTGTGGTTGTTTAATGCAGCTGTTGTGAGCATCCAGCCTGTCCTGTAGATCTGAGGGAGCAAAATTGGCCTTGCTCTCTCCCCACGTCTCTCCACAGGGTGATGTCGATCAGCACAAAGCATCTGTGAGCTGATGTATCAGAACCAAGTCGCTGCATTTTCCTCCGAGCGCGCTGTGATGCTACTTGGCAATTCTGCATCAGCTGCAGTTCAAAAAGAGTTCAAATGTATCGGAGGAGGCGTGTGCTAGTCTTCTAGTCCTAATGAGTGGGTTGGATAATTAACTCTGTAAATGTTTATATCTTAACCCATGAATTGTGCAGAATCTCTTTCAAATTTTGGCTATAAAAAAATTGCTACAACTAGTCAGTAAACATATAGTAGAATATAGATTGAACTCATCTTCATAAGTCCTCAATACTTTTTATTATGATAAAGCTTTTATCCCATTTATTTTGCTCTGAGCACACTGTATTAAAATAAATAAACAAATAAATCCACAATCAACAGGGGGAGCTAGCAGGCCAGGAGCCAGCTGAAAGCCATGAAACACAACAACTCAGCAGAAAGAACAGGGTCCAAAAGTTCAGACAAACTCCAAATCAATACCACTTCCAATAACAGCCAATTATGTTCTGGTTGTTTTTTAGCAGGACTACTGCTATTCCAAGTACACATGTATTAAAAAATTTGTAGATATTTGCTCATACAGTGTTTTTTGCTTCTGAAATCAAGGCTACATTAATATTTGCTGCAGTATCAGCCTCTACTTTCCTTTCACTAGAGACTGGAATTCTGCTGTAAGAACATACTTACATTTGCTTGTTGCAACTTTTCCAAATTAAACTTAATCCAAAACCACATGTATTTAACTATTCAAAACATATACTGGCCAAACTCAGGCAGCGTAACCTATTTATTTTTTACAAGGTTTCCAAGCCGAAGATGGTTAAAGTTCTCTCAGTCCTGTTACAAAAACTCACGTGACATTTAAAAATGTTTTTTTTAAAGCAAGTCTACTAATTCCTTTGATTTTCTCTAAAGAGAGTCTTTATTTTTAAGAAATGGTTGACTGCATGTTCAAACAATTGATGTTTATGACAAAAAAAAAAACACACTATACAGAGCCATTTTTTATATTTATTAGAAGACCCAAACCTGAAATTGATCAAATTTATTATCATGCAATTTGTTAAAGGATACATAATGAACCAAACAGAATTGGAAAAAAAGTGATTTACATAAAAAAATATTTACATTCAAAAATCAATAAACCAGGGGACAATACTTATTCCTGTTACTGGAACTCACTCCTGCTACTGGAACTCACTCCTGTTGCTGGAATCACTCCTGTTACTGGAACTCATTCCTGTTACTGGAACTCATTCCTGTTACTGGAACTTACTCCTGTTACTGGCACTAACTCATTCCTGTTACTGGAACTCACTTCTGTTCCTGGAACTCACTTCTGTTCCTGGCACTAACTCATTACTGTTACTGGAACTCACTCCTGTTACTGGCACTAACTCATTCCTGTTACTGGAACTTACTCCTGTTACTGGCACTAACTCATTCCTGTTACTGGAACTCACTCCTGTTCCTGGCACTAACTCACTCCTGTTACTGGAACTCACTCATGTTACTGGAACTTACTCCTGTTACTGGAACTCATTCCTGTTACTGGCACTAACTCATTCCTGTTACTGGAACTTACTCCTGTTACTGGCACTAATTCATTCCTGCTAATGGAACTCACTCCTGTTACTGGCACTAACTCATTCCTGCTACTGGAACTCACTCCTGTTACTGGAACTCGCTCCTGTTACTGGCACTAACTCATTCCTGTTACTGGAACTAACTCCTTTTACTGGAACTCACTCCTGTTACTGGCACTAACTCATTCCTGTTACAGGAACTCACTCCTGTTACTGGCACTCATTCCTGCTACTGAAACTCACTCCTGTTACTGGAACTCATTCCTGTTACTGGCACTAACTCATTCCTGCTACTGGAACTGACTCCTGTTACTGGAACTCACTCCTGTTATTGGCACTCATTCATTCCTGCTACTGGAACTCACTCCTGTTACTGGCACTAACTCATTCCTGCTACTGGAACTCACTCCTGTTACTGGTAATAACTCATTCCTGCTACTGGATCTCACTCCTGTTACTGGCACTAATTCATTCCTGTTACTGGAACTCACTCCTGTTACTGGCACTAACTAATTCCTGCTACTGGAACTCACTCCTGTTACTGGCACTAATTCATTCCTGTTACTGGCACTCACTCCTGTTACTGGCACTCACTCATTCCTGCTAATGGAACTTACTCCTGATACTGGCACTAACTCATTCCTGTTACTGGAACTCACTCTTGTTACTGGCACTAATTAATTCCTGTTACTGACACTCACTCCTGTTCCTGGCACTAACTCATTCCTGCTAAAGGAACTTACTCATGTCACTGCCACTAACTCCACTTACTGGCACTCCTTCCTGCTACTGGAACTCACTCCTGTTACTGACACTAACTCATTCCTGTTACTGGAACTCACTCCTGTTACTGGCACTCATTCCTGCAACTGGAACTTACTCCTGTTACTGGCACTAACTCATTCCTGTTACTGGAACTCACTCCTGTTACTGGAACTTACTCCTGTTACTGGCACTAACTAATTCCTGTTACTGGAACTCACTCCTGTTACTGGCACTAACACATTCCTGTTACTGGAACTCACTCCTGCTACTGGCACTAACTCATTCCTGCTACTGGAACTCACTCCTGTCACTGGCACTAACTCCACTTACTGGCACTCCTTCCTGCTACTGGAACTTACTCCTGTTACTGGCACTTACTCATTCCTGTTACTGGAACTCACTCCTTTTACTGGCATTCCTTCCTGCTACTGGAACTTACTCCTTTTACTGGCACTAACTCATTCCTGCTACTGGAACTCACTCTTGTTACTGGAACTAACTCATTCCTGTTACTGGAATGTACTCCTGTTACTGGCACTAACTCATTCCTGTTACTGGAACTCACTCCTGTTACTGGCACTAACTCATTCCTGTTACTGGAACTCACTCCTGTTACTGGCACTAACTCATTCCTGTTACTGGAACTCACTCCTGTTACTGGCACTAACTCATTCCTGTTACTGGAACTCACTCCTGTTACTGGCACTAACTCATTCCTGTTACTGGCACTAAGTCATTCCTGTTACTGGCACTCACTCCTGTTACTGGCACTAACTCATTCCTGCTAATGGAACTCACTTCTGTTACTGGCACTAATTCATTCCTGTTACTGGCACTCACTCCTGTTACTGACACTAACTCATTCCTGCTAATGGAACTCACTCCTGTTACTGGCACTAACTCATTCCTGTTACTGGCACTAACTCATTCCTGTTACTGGCACTCACTCCTGTTACTGGCACTAACTCATTCCTGCTACTGGAACTCACTCCTGTTACTGGCACTAATTCATTCCTGTTACTGGAACTCACTCCTGTTACTGGCACTAACTAATTCCTGCTACTGGAACTCACTCCTGTTACTGGCACTAATTCATTCCTGTTACTGGCACTCACTCCTGTTACTGGCACTAACTCATTCCTGCTAATGGAACTTACTCCTGATACTGGCACTAACTCATTCCTGTTACTGGAACTCACTCTTGTTACTGGCACTAATTAATTCCTGTTACTGACACTCACTCCTGTTCCTGGCACTAACTCATTCCTGCTAAAGGAACTTACTCATGTCATTGCCACTAACTCCACTTACTGGCACTCCTTCCTGCTACTGGAACTCACTCCTGTTACTGACACTAACTCATTCCTGTTACTGGAACTCACTCCTGTTACTGGCACTCATTCCTGCTACTGGAACTTACTCCTGTTACTGGCACTAACTCATTCCTGTTACTGGAACTCACTCCTGTTACTGGAACTTACTCCTGTTACTGGCACTAACTAATTCCTGTTACTGGAACTCACTCCTGTTACTGGCACTAACACATTCCTGTTACTGGAACTCACTCCTGCTACTGGCACTAACTCATTCCTGTCACTGGAACTCACTCCTTTTACTGGCATTCCTTCCTGCTACTGGAACTTACTCCTTTTACTGGCACTAACTCATTCCTGCTACTGGAACTCACTCTTGTTACTGGCACTAACTCATTCCTGTTACTGGAACTCACTCCTGTTACTGGCACTAACTCATTCCTGTTACTGGAACTCACTCCTGTTACTGGCATTCCTTCCTGCTACTGGAATGTACTCCTGTTACTGGCACTAACTCATTCCTGTTACTGGAACTCACTCCTGTTACTGGCACTAACTCATTCCTGCTAATGGAAATCACTCCTGTTACTGGCACTAACTCATGCCTGTTACTGGAACTCACTCCTGTTACTGGCACTAACTCATTCCTGTTACTGGCACTAACTCATTCCTGTTACTGGCACTCACTCCTGTTACTGGCACTAACTCATTCCTGCTAATGGAACTCACTTCTGTTACTGGCACTAATTCATTCCTGTTACTGGCACTCACTCCTGTTACTGACACTAACTCATTCCTGCTAATGGAACTCACTCCTGTTACTGGCACTAACTCATTCCTGTTACTGGCACCAACTCATTCCTGTTACTGGCACTAACTCATTCCTGCTAGTGGAACTCACTCCTGTTACTGGCACTAATTCATTCCTGTTACTGGCACTCACTCCTGTTACTGGCACTAACTCATTCCTGCTACTGGAACTCACTCCTGTTACTGACACTAACTCATTCCTGTTACTGGAACTCACTCCTGTTACTGGCACTCATTCCTGCTACTGGAACTTACTCCTGTTACTGGCACTAACTCATTCCTGTTACTGGAACTCACTCCTGTTACTGGAACTTACTCCTGTTACTGGCACTAACTAATTCCTGTTACTGGAACTCACTCCTGTTACTGGCACTAACACATTCCTGTTACTGGAACTCACTCCTGCTACTGGCACTAACTCATTCCTGTCACTGGAACTCACTCCTTTTACTGGCATTCCTTCCTGCTACTGGAACTTACTCCTTTTACTGGCACTAACTCATTCCTGCTACTGGAACTCACTCTTGTTACTGGCACTAACTCATTCCTGTTACTGGAACTCACTCCTGTTACTGGCACTAACTCATTCCTGTTACTGGAACTCACTCCTGTTACTGGCATTCCTTCCTGCTACTGGAATGTACTCCTGTTACTGGCACTAACTCATTCCTGTTACTGGAACTCACTCCTGTTACTGGCACTAACTCATTCCTGCTAATGGAAATCACTCCTGTTACTGGCACTAACTCATGCCTGTTACTGGAACTCACTCCTGTTACTGGCACTAACTCATTCCTGTTACTGGCACTAACTCATTCCTGTTACTGGCACTCACTCCTGTTACTGGCACTAACTCATTCCTGCTAATGGAACTCACTTCTGTTACTGGCACTAATTCATTCCTGTTACTGGCACTCACTCCTGTTACTGACACTAACTCATTCCTGCTAATGGAACTCACTCCTGTTACTGGCACTAACTCATTCCTGTTACTGGCACCAACTCATTCCTGTTACTGGCACTAACTCATTCCTGCTAGTGGAACTCACTCCTGTTACTGGCACTAATTCATTCCTGTTACTGGCACTCACTCCTGTTACTGACACTAACTCATTCCTGCTAATGGAACTCACTCCTGTTACTGGCACTAACTCATTCCTGTTACTGGCACCAACTCACTCCTGTTACTGGCACTAACTCATTCCTGCTAGTGGAACTCACTCCTGTTACTGGCACTAATTCATTCCTGTTACTGGCACTCACTCCTGTTACTGGCACTAACTCATTCCTGCTAATGGAACTCACTCCTGTTACTGGCACTAATTCATTCCTGTTACTGGTACTCACTCCTGTTACTGGCACTAACTCATTCCTGCTAATGGAACTCACTCCTGTTACTGGCACTAACTCATTCCTGTTATTGGAACTCACTCCTGTTACTGGCACTAACTCATTCCTGTTACTGGCACTAACTCATTCCTGTTACTGGCACTCACTCCTGTTACTGGCACTAACTCATTCCTGCTAATGGAACTCACTCCTGTTACTGGCACTAACTCATTCCTGTTACTGGCACTAATTCATTCCTGTTACTGGTACTCACTCCTGTTACTGGCACTAACTCATTCCTGCCAATGGAACTCACTCCTGTTACTGGCACTAACTCATTCCTGTTATTGGAACTCACTCCTGTTACTGGCACTAACTCATTCCTGTTACTGGCACTAATTCATTCCTGTTACTGGCACTCACTCCTGTTACTGGCACTAACTCATTCCTGCTAATGGAACTCACTCCTGTTACTGGCACTAACTCATTCCTGTTACTGGAACTCACTCCTGTTACTGGCACTAACTCATTCCTGTTACTGGCACTAACTCATTCCTGTTACTGGCACTCACTCCTGTTACTGGCACTAACTCATTCCTGCTAATGGAACTCACTCCTGTTACTGGCACTAATTCATTCCTGTTACTGGCACTCACTCCTGTTACTGGCACTAACTCATTCCTGCTAATGGAACTCACTCCTGTTACTGGCACTAACTCATTCCTGTTACTGGAACTCACTCCTGTTACTGGCACTAACTCATTCCTGTTACTGGCACTCACTCCTGTTACTGGCACTAACTCATTCCTGCTAATGGAACTCACTCCTCTTACTGGCACTAATTCATTCCTGTTACTGGCACTCACTCCTGTTACTGGCACTAACTCATTCCTGCTAATGGAACTCACTCCTCTTACTGGCACTAATTCATTCCTGTTACTGGCACTCACTCCTGTTACTGGCACTAACTCATTCCTGCTAATGGAACTCACTCCTGTTAATGGAACTCACTCCTGTCACTGCCACTAACTCATTCCTGCTAATGGAACTTACTTCTGTTACTGGCACTAACTCCACTCTGGCACTGGCACTCAATATCATGATAATATAGTTGTATTGTTATTTGCATGTTTATTTCCTTTGTGTGAATTGAAACTACACAAAAAAAGCAGATAAAACATCAGGGTCTGCTTTTTGTTCTTTAGTTGAAAGTTTCTGACAGAGCTGTCAGGGTCCGAGGGCGAAGCCTCTGTAATGGAAAGGGAAGAGGGTAGATTAATTTATCACCAATAAAGGGAGGCAGGAGCTGCCATTTTGAGTGTTGCAGGGGCTATGTCTGCATTTTCTGTTTCCTCTACTAAGCTGATGGCTGGGTGTCAGAGAAAATCTTTTCCCTCTGCGGGGGACCTCAGGCACCTCTGATAACTCAGCAGTCAGCTCCTGTCGACTCCTCTGAAAGCTCTGCAGATCAAACCAGAATTTCTGGCGAGCTGTCGACTGAGGGAAGTGGTTGGGCTTGAGCTTGTGCTGTGTCATGGCACCTCTCTGGGTTTTCTTCCTTCCACTGACCCCACGATTTTTACCTGCACAACACTGGAGAAAGAAAATGCAAGATTCTGTTAAAAGTTAACAATTTGGTTTAGAACATAATTATAAGCCAAAGTCTGGAGCAGATCATAGCATACATGGAAAGCAGGGAGGAGCCGACCACCTGCCAACTGAGCCAACCAGGCAGAAGGAAGCTGGGGATTGGTTGGAAAAAAAGTGATATAGCTTTAGAGCAGGGGTGTCCAAACTACGGCCCGTTTCCTATTTTGGAGCGGCCCGCGAGGTATTTTAGAAATAGAATGAAAGTTGGCCTACTGTTAAGCAGGTTTTTATAATGTGAGATTCAACGTTTGAACGCTAGGTGTCAGAAACGGGGCAAAGAGTCTAAAAGCGGAGAGAGTGCGCATTTCTAGCGCAGAAAATCGGGCCAAAGAGTCTAAAACCGGAGAGAGTTCGCATTTCTAGCGCAGAAAAACGGGGCAAAAGAGTCTAAAAGCGGAGAAAGTGCGCATTTCTAGCGCAGAAAAACGGGCCAAAGACTATAAAAGTGGAGTGGGTGCGCATTTCTAGCACAGAAAATCGGGCCAAAGAGTCTAAAAGCGGAGAAAGTGCGCATTTCTAGCACAGAAAAACGGGCCAAAGACTATAAAAGTGGAGAGGGTGCGCATTTCTAGTGCAGAAAAACAGGGCAAAGAGTCTAAAAGTGGAGTGGGTGCGCATTTCTAGCGCAGAAAAACGGGGCAAACGAGTCTAAAAGCGGAGAGGGTGTGCATGTCTAGCGCAGAAAAACGGGGCAAAGAGTCTAAAAGCAGAGAGAGTGCGCATTTCTAGCGCAGAAAAACGGGGCAAAGAGTCTAAAAGTTGCCGTAATTAAGGAGTTTAATATTAAGAGACATCATGAAATTAAACATCAATTTGAAAAATCTTAGTTTACACAACACTGTCAAAGATAAAGATAGGAAGTCAAGTAAAATGGTGTGTAAATGAAAGTAATCAGGAAAACAGTATTATTTAAAGTGGTATATTTCATTATTTGTTTTATTACAGAGTCTGTGGCCCGTGACTTCAAATATATTTCTCCTTCTGGCCCCCAACATAAAAAGTTTGGACACCCCTGCTTTAGAGTGTCAACTTTTTCTAGACACTTTAATTTACATGAATGCTAATAAAATGCTTTTCAATGTTCCCCAGTAATTCAGATATTCAGCAGATTCATAACATTTCTTTACACCTGTGCAGCTTTGTTACCAAACTCAGATGTGAAACAGCTACCCTTGAAGCAGTGAACAAATCTTAAATGTAGTACATTAAATCTTAAATGTGGTTGTTTAATGCAACGGTGATATATTTTTTGTTTGTTTGTTTTGAGCATCCAGCCTGTCCTGTAGATCTGAGGGAGCACAATCGGCCTTGCTCTCGCTCTGGGTGGGTAGATGGCTCTCTCTTCCCACATCACTCCACAGGGTGATGTCGATCAGCACAAAGCATCTGTGAGCTGATGTATTGGAACTGAATCGCTGCGCAAATGTAACTTTTTTTTTTCTTTTTTCAACTCTGAATCTAATAAAACATATATTTAACTATTTAAAACATGAAATGGTCAATCTCAGGCAGCTTGTCTGAATGTAGTACTTAAATCCAGGTTTAAGAGGTTTTTCATTATTTTCTATTTTTCTGCCATGTAGAGTAATGCTAAAGTCATTCAAAAACATGTTGAATAATTAAGAAAACAAAAAAAGTGTTAAATAAACCAGAATATGTTTTATATTTTACATTCTTCAAAGTAGCACCTCTTGCTTAGATGATAACTTTGCACATCTTGCACAAGAGTTAACAACTTAAATTTCTCGCCTCTTAATGTGTTTGAGAGCATCAGAGGTGGAGTTGGTATACAGTAAATAACCCTATTTGAGTCATGTTATAATTCATATTATGGTAAGAACTTTTCAACTAAGTAAGGAAAAAAAATACTTTTAGAAAATGAAGGACAGTCCATCTAAAAATGTAATAAAATAACAGAAAATAAATTATTTAAAAAGGAAAATGTTTGGTAAGTAATCATATACGTATTGTTGTTTAGCTGGTCTACAAACATGATCAACCTGACCAAGCTAAACGACCAGTATGGCCCTGTATCAAGCTGGGCCATGCTCACCAAGCTGGCTGACCAGCATGACCAGCAAGACCCTGCATCAAAGAGACAATCTTGAATGTTCCGATTTTGGTTTTTAAACAGATCAAAACACACATTTATTGTGTCATTGCATGCTACATGACCTTTACAATCTCTAAACACACAATTTTGTAAAGTTTAAACGCAACTAAATTAAGTCAACTACTCAACTACTTTGAGTAAGGTGAACATATACATTCAAATTGGATGTTTGACTTTAACCCTTAGAACCCTATGGACGGATTTTCCGTCCAAAATCATACCTTGTGTTCTCCACTTAATTACTCAGGAATCACTTCACACATAAACATAATCCATATATGGTTAGAAAGGGCGGAACTTACTCTTTCTAAAAACAGTGATGACATTCCAGTGTGGTAAAGCTAAATCTACAAGAAACCCATCGAGAAAAACACCTAAAAAAGTGAGATCTCCTTCCCCAACCAACATTATTTACCTTTAGTGCTTCAAACATATTTATATGATGTTTTAAACCTAATTACATCAGTAAATGACTCAAAAGGGTCCACAGAACAAAAAAGTGCGAAACGATCTGCTTTACTCAAACTAAAGCTAGATATGGTGTGGGCACTACTTTAAATAGTTTTTATTTTATTTGCACATTTTTACTAAGTAGTTATTTTGCACTAAACATAATTTATTTAGACTAAAAAGTTTACATTTTTGTATATAGTTTTCTTTGTGTGTTCTGATTAAAATACTGAAAGGCATAGGCTGCTCTGAGGTCAGGGTTTTAGTAATTAATCTACATGTATCCTAGAAGTGTGATTATTAATAAAAATAACTCCCCCTGATGCTGTCCGTGTATTTTGTTAAAGTAATAATTAATAAGCCATGTAATGAACTATATATCATCAGTATTCTTATGCATTTAACTCATATACACTCTAGTCTAACCATTTTTGAAAAGATATCTTAGGTGTGAATATATTTAAAGTCTATACATTCAAAAATAAGTTAAAAAAAAAAAAAAAACGCTTGGTAAAATTTTGCTCAAAACTTGGCCAGTTTCAGAAAAATATAACAATTCTGCTTCCTTTTACATTTTAAATGATTATATTTTTGAGCAGCTGTATGTCTTCTGGAGTAAAAGAGCTCAGGACATGTGTCTATTTGATATAATGATTGTGTTATAAGACCTGAAAGAGGAACTGACAAAAACGGAGAAAAGACACACCAAAACAGCCTAGAGTTCAAAGGGATAAATTAATTTATAATCACTGAGTTTAGTCTGTTGCCATTGAAAGCTTATTTTCCATTGGCTATTGGCACTATCTATTTGCATAACTGACACTCAGTTGCATCAGTGTGTAGTCACTCCCCTCCGGCTAAATTAGGTAAACTTGTAGATCTAATGTTACAACTACCCATGACTACCTTAATGTTGTAGGCTCTCAAATTAGAGTTGTTATCTCTCTGTTGGGTGGTTTCTATAGTGTTTACTCTATATCATTTATTTCTCATTCATTTGTATTATTTTAAAACTGTATTCTGGTTAGATCAAATAAAAAAGAAAACTAAACTAATGTCCATTTTGTGTACCTGCTCATACAATTTGGGGTAGACTTATTTTTTTTACAAAGAAAATTATATAACAAGAAAACATCAATTAAATTGGCTAACACTTAGGTATAATAAGCTAAAGCTTTATAATGAATTAACTCGAGGCAGCCAATTTGTTTCTCAAATTATTTATGTAAATTCAGCTTATCCAGGCTTACAGTGTAGTGTGTGTGTGAGCGCGGCTCTTATTGTTTTGAGTAATGAAAATTAATTGAAGAGTTAATGTGATGAGAGTTGGATAAATAAGAGCTATGATTAAAACAGGATTACTGAGTTACTGGTAGATAAATAGAATCAGATATGCTAGCGCTCCGTCTGCAGCACATACTGCAGGTGCATGGAGTTCTTTGTGTTCGGAGCTTAATTGGAATTTCAAAAGATAATACTAACAATTAGGATCCCTGATAACATTTATCTTCCAGTGTTAATTAACAATTGCTACAACTGGTTTTTGTTTTCATTGAATAAGAATTACGTTTATGTACACACTACACTTAATTAGCCACAGACCTGTACCAAACTGCATTGAACTGGTTTATTAACCAGGATAACCATGTATAAACCTAACCTTATGGCATTTTTGCTGAACAGAAATCTGTGGTTATGTGCAGATTAATTTCTGTATGTGTCAATTTGGGTCAGCAGTCATTCTGCTGATTGCATTCATTATCCCAGCATGTGGAATTAGATAGATTAGATTGATCTATTCTCCCTTAATTGCAATGTCAACTATTTGAATCCATATATGGGCATACAGTCATATACACACATTCCCCAGGGGAAACCTTTACGACTCGAGAACAATATGGAAACTCCACACAGATAGGGACTTGAACCCAAGACCCCAGTGCTGAGCGAAAAACATGCCAACTACTAAGCCAATGTGCCACCCTTTGCTGTGTCTGTGCTTCTGAAGAGGATAATGTACTCCTAAATACAGCTCTGGAAAAAAAATTAAAATCTCTGAAATATAAACAAGAGGAAGCTGGATGATTACAAGCCATCAAAACAAGCTGAACAGCTTGAATTTCTGCACCAGGAGTGGCACAAAGTTATCCAAAAGCAGTCTGTAAGACTGGTGGAGGAGAACATGCCAAGATGCATTAAAACTGTGAGTAAAAAACAGAGTTATTCCACCAAATATTGAAACTTTATAATATAAACTTGCTTTCTTTGCATTATTTTAGGTCTGAAAGCTCTGCATCTTGTTTGTTATTTCAGCCATTTCTCTTTTTCTGCAAATAAATGCTCTAAATGACAATATTTTTTATTTGGAATTTGGAAGAAATGTTGTTCGTAGTTTATAGAATTAAACAACAATGTTCATTTTACACAAACATATACATATAAATCAGAGAATTCAGAGATTCAGAAATTGAAGTGGTCTCTTAATTCTTTTACAGAGTTGTAAGTAAATGCCACAAATTATGCTTCACAAAATTTGACAACCAATATTGAATGAATCAATGAAGCAGCAAATTGGGTCAAATTGGGAGTCTTAGGGATATTAGATTGCCTATGTTTTAATACAAATATTCATATTTGATGGCAAATATCAATAAATAAAACTCATATGCAGACACAAAGTACTAGAGACCCAGACTTGAGTAAAAGTACAAGTCGTTGCTGTCCTATAAAAAAAAACACTTATCTCCATTTTTGTCGATTTCTAGTTTGCTACATAATTTGAACAGACAAACTGTCCCTTACTATGTGCCAAATTTTCTTGATGAACGGACCAATGAAAACGCTTCAAAATGACCTGAAATAAACTCTTTTTGCATTGACTTCCATTGAAAGTTTACAAGGTTTTTTCTCTCTCCTGTAAAGTTGCTGTTTTGGAGATAAGTGTTTTTCATTGGACAGCGACAAAGTGTTCTATTAAAAAAGTGACAAGTAGAAGTTAGAGAAGTATCCACATTTAAAGCAGCACTAGGTAGGATTTCCTTGATTTTTGATCTTTTTAAAGAAGTAAAATTACAGCTTGAAACTCACTGCAGCGCTGCATTGAGGTGTAATAGGAGGAATAGCGGTGCTCTCGTGTCTGTGCCGGAGCTCCTCTGAGTTTTCCGAGGCGGCCGCGACCAACGCTCGCGAGAACTGCGACCTGCTTTCCGACCTTTAGTTCTAACAGTTCTACAAGGACTACTGGTTCATTCTTTACAAACTAACATACAGACACTCTGGCAGAAGCTGGAAAGAGACCGAATATGTCTGTGAAAGCCAGAAAACGAGAAAGAGAAACTAATCCGCCTGAAACATTTATTACACTCTACAGCTGTAGGGGGAGCCCACGAGCACAAAATCTCAAGTTTATTTTAAAATGTAGTACTGAAGTACTGAAAGTAAAAGTACAGTACTGTGTTATGTAGTTATTACAGGAAGCATTTGACAGTTAGCAGGGCGAAAGGCAGAACAGGAGCAGCAAGGTCTTCTTATAAGATCAGGGATGAAAAGCTTCATTAAAACCGGTGACAGTGCAGAGCATCTACCACTCTGATACCGCAGTGATAATGTTGGTTGGAATGATTCCTCACAGTTATATAATTGTAACAAGTAACGATGCAGCACGTAAAATATGTACTGAAGTAAAAGTGGAAGTTGAAAGAAATAATACATCAGTAAAGTACAGATTCAGCATTTTTGTACCTGTGGTCTTTTCTTTATGTCTTTATACAAAGTACAATACAAATGGTCATGTATGAGGAAAGCATGTTGTTATAGTTCATTTAAGTGTGTATTAACCCTTAAAATGACTTATCCCATATACGGGCTACAGGTGTAAATTATACAAAACCCATTTTTCTGCAGTAAAATAACTTTATTTACATTCTGAAAATTTGAGGGCTTTGAAATCTCCTACAGGACACTTGGAGAAGCTGACTTTTTTTTTTCTCTACTCCACTTAATAATTTCATATCAGCAACAGGAATCAACCCAAATTCTGCAGGTTTGAAAATAGACATTAAAACTAGACAAACATAATGACACTAAAGGTTTGGAGGACTGTTGAACTGTTTAATTTGTATTCAGGAAAATATTAATGAAAAATAAAAATGATGTTCAGGAAAAAGCTAATTTTATCACATTCCTTATATTTTGATATATGTATATATTTGTATATTTTCTATTACAATTACAATGATGCTTTTCTGTAACATTTCTTATCAAACATGAAAGCTTTTTATGTAATGCTCGAATAGAAATCCTCAAGATTTAGTGGCGTACCGTCAGGCAAACAATTGAGAAAAATCCTGGCCTGTTAAGGTTAATCCTCACTCATGGGGGTTTGTGTCCAGAGGGGGTATCTGTGAGGACTTTACAAAGTCAGCCTGATCTGTAACTATCAAAACATTTTCAGGCTAAATGACTCCGTTTCTCCACATGGTGAACTTGCACTGGATGTCCCGCTGTCGCTTCAGGACACTTCAGCCCATCGGCAGTAAAGAGCAGGGAGAACGGGTGCAATCATGGCGGTCATCATCGTTTGTAGTTCATTAAAGCAATAATTATGTGTACCTCCACTGAGCGCTAAACTGCCCTACTGAAGAGGACACGCTCATCACAACCTAATGCCCACTTTACGTGGCTGGGCATTAAGGGTGGAGCAATTTCAGAGCCCTCTGCTCTTTCATTTGCTTTATTTCTTTCGGATCATTATCAGTTGGGGCTTTACCACCAAACAGTGTGGCATGAAATGTTATATCTATTAATCTAAACTGCTGTTAATTTGTGGTTTCTGAGGCTGGTAACTCTGATAAACTGATCCTGTTCAACAGAAAACAATTTTGCGGTCCTGATGAGAGCCAGTTTCATCATAACATCTTGAAATTGTTCTGATTGACCTTCATTGCTTAAAAGTCATTTTCAGTATACTTTAAATGTACTTTCCTTAGAGAATATTTAAAAAAAAATAAAAAATACAGTATGTGTCCATTTTTTAGAGAATAAATTTTGACTGCTTGACGGCTTACCTATAGATTGCTAAAATAGGGACCAAGGTGTTTGAAAAATCAGAAGCTAAATCATGTTAAACTAAACCCTAGTAGTGTAACAGTACATGAACTGCCACAGTATGAGGGTCACAGTTTGGTTCTTGCAATTGCATGGACAATACACGGTACATATCGTTTATAGCAACATGTGAAATCTAATGAACATGATGCCAAACTAAAGTTCACAGGCAACAAGTCACAGTACACATTTTGTTTTATACTTTAATTTACGTATTTTGCACTTGCACACCAGGAGATTCACTCATTCAGTTTTTTTTTTTATCTGCCATAGGCTGAACCATTTAAAATGTGTAATATTTATTTTAGTTAAGTTCAGTTTGGAGCTTCTGTGACCTTTCATGCTATATTTGACTTCCATTGTTATAATAAGACTATGCAGAATGCCTGCTTCTATACCTACTGACTTTTTCCTTTTTTTGGGAGAATTTGGCTTAAGCTTTGTTTAAATATAGCCTTATATCAAATTAGTTATAACACTTCTCTTACTGCGCTTAAACTTGAACTTTGTTTTGTATTTAATTATCTTACAATAATAAATATGCTGCTTTTCAGACTAGATAAAAATGTGAGCTACAGGGGTTGGACAATGAAACTGAAACACCTCGCTTTAGACCACAATAATTTATTGTCCTCACGGACAGTTCTGTTGGAAACAGGAGAGTTGAGGTGCACATTGAATTCTGTCGTGATTTGATCAGCCGTGGTTTTATGTTTTTTGGATACAATCCGGGTTAGCACCCGAACATCCATTTCAGACACCTTCCTCTTACAGTGTCCACAGTTAATCCTGGTGGATGTGGTTGGTCTTTCTTGGTGGTATGCTGACATTACCCTGGATACCGTGGCTCTTGATACATCACAAAGACTTGCTGTCTTGGTCACAGATGCGCCAGCAAGACGTGCACCAACAATTTGTCCTCTTTTGAACTCTGGTATGTCACCCATAATGTTGTGTGCATCACACTCTGCTCTTACTGGTGCAATGTGCAAATAATGAAGATTGGCCACTGGGCTGGTCCAATTTAGCCATGAAACCTCCCACACTAAAATGACAGGTGTTTCAGTTTCATTGTCCAAACCCCTGTATCTACAATGATGGGCGTGGTGGTATGGAAATGAGATGTGTTCAGGTCAATTTCTTGCATATTGCTATCTTGGCAGCAGAAAACACAGGTGAAAACACTGACTGATTTGAACAGTCAGACATCTGTACCATATCTTGGCAATGCACCAGTGCTCAACTTGCATACACCCCCTCTTGTTACGCAAAAACATGGACAAACAGGAGTGCACAAACCCAACTTTTACATCAACCATAAACAGAATACATAATAAAATAACATTGTTGTTCCTGTAAATTACCTGCTCTCACACCTTCACTGCGCTGTTAAAATACCAATCCGCCAAAGTCAGAGCGCATCTGGCTCTTAAAGGCAATGGCAAGTGACACACTGATTGGTTTATCACATGTTACGCCAAAAACACACACATGATTAATTAAAATAAAAAGTTCGAGCCACACAAGGCATATTTTTTTGCATCCTCTCCATACCAAAGACATACCGACATGCCCTATAGATCATTAAAATAGGATCCAATGAGTCATTTTAGGTGTGCCAGTGATTAAGGTGGGCGGGCCTACAGTAGGACCCTGGACTCGTTCACAGTGCTTTCACAGTGTCAAAAAACAAAAACAACACTTAATTCTTTGAAAAGTGAGGAAAATGTATTGGAAAAAGATGATCTGATTTTTTACTTTTTTACATCAGTCAGCTCGACAAGAATAATTAGCTTGTCATACCGGTTTTGCCGCGATAACTCTCAGCTTTGCGGCAGCTATTAAATTACTATCATTGCCCTCATTTAGTGAAATGAGATGCCAGTGAACATCTTGAACGCAGTGTGAGAAAGAGATATAACATGCTGTAAAAACACAGCTACTTAATTATCCAGGAAATCTACTAGATGTTATATGCATGGCAGGTGCACTTAAATTAGAGTGTTAGCTCTATAGAATGACCTACCCATCCATACAGAGGCGTGTTAACTTACTCAGTGGTAATGGGGCCAACAGGTCTAGTTAAAATCCATAAACCCAGCTGAATGCATCACCACACAGCTGAGTTTCTCCTGACTGAAACTGACATAATGGGCCATATTTTAAGTATCAAGTATATGCGAGCCGCCAACTGTGCAACACACAGCTTGATTTAGGGTGTGTCAGTGTGTCTTTGCTATCGTAACAACGGGAAAAGTATGCAGTCAAAAGGCATGTACTAATTCTCTGAACTAATCATTGGCATGTTTTGGGCAAAACATGAAATAAACCAATCAGCGCATCACCTGCCATTCCCTTTAAGAGCCAGATGTGCTTAGACTTTGGCAGATTGGTATTTAAACACTGCAGCACTTCTGCACTCCTCAGCAGCGGGAACTGATCTGTGTGATCACATTGTGAAGGTGCACTAGCAGATCATTTACAGTTACATCTATGATATTTTATTTTGTATTCTGTTGATGAAAAAGTTGGGTTTATGCTGCTGTGCATCCTTGTGTGCTTGTAATGAACAGAGGTATACACACCCCCAAGATAGCAATGAACTGACTGTTGTCTAGGTTGTTTTTATTCAGTGGCGCACATGTGTTTTCTGTTGCCAAGATAGCAATACACCAGAAATTGACCTGAGCACACCTCCACCACGTCCATTGGTGTAGATATATACCTTTAACTTCTATTACTTTTTGTACTTCACTACTGTAAGTCGCTTTGGACAAAAGCGTCCGCCAAATGTACTGAATGTAATATATTCACAAGCATCATTGCTATTTGAACAAAACGTAGATGCAAGGTGTGAAAATAGACTGTTGGCCATGTGTAAGATAGCAATGAGCATTGCAACATGCCTTGAACAGGGTGTAAGATAGGGCCCAATCTTTCTGTACACCAGATGTATCCAAAACACCATGACACTAGGGCTGCAACTAATGATTATTTTGGTAGTCGACTAATTTAATGACTATTTTTTCGATTAGTCGATTAGTCAACACTTATTTCTGCCATCTCTAAAAACGATAGAAACAGCAGAACATAAGATTTAAATGGCATTTAAATACCTGAATGTTATTTAAACATGGAAAGTACTGATATTTAGTGATTAAATATGTAATCTGTTGTGTTTGGGCACTTTTGGAAACACAAACTAAGTTGATTGTAAACTGTGAGCAAATCATTTAGCCATCTCCCATTACACTTCTCTCCCCAGCACTTTGTGTAATGTGGTACTGTTACAAATTAACAGTCGATTATATCGACTTATCTTGCAGCCCTACACGACACACACAATAACCATAGCATTCAGCATCCACTGCCTACTTACTGTCTTAAAGTGTAACTCATCGTCTCTACAATTGCACAGCATTGAATGCAGAAGCAAATAACAAAAAGGCAGAGTAGGTCAAGTGTTTTCTGACATTTACACCAAGAAGGGAAACATTCTAATAATGTTTTGCCCATCAGCCAATATTATTCTATTCACATTGTAGCACTGCACCTCATATTCGTTAGCAAAGCTAGAGAATAGAGAGTAAAAGGTAAGAATATCCTGACCTTGAGAAGAAAACTTTCCTAGATTCTGGTTTAGCTATCTTTGTGCTTACCTATAGTGTAATAGAAGTGTGTAATAGAGTTTATTCAGTCAAACCCTTCAGTTTACAGAAACAGCTTCATAAGTCAATATCAATATAACATGTGTTTTTGAGTCTGCAACATAGCTGTTCAACTTTTATACTAACTCTGTGTAACAATATATTTTTCAAGATTTTCTCTAAAAAAAAAAACACATCATAACCACAAACACATCATACAGAGAAATGTTGACAATCAGTTTTATTTTTAAATGCTATTAAAAGCTACACTGCCTGTCCCAAAAAAATAAGTAAATGATGTGGGGTTGATGCTGCAGTTGGTCAGGTCTAGGTTCAGCAACAGTATGTGCTGAAAGAATGAGGTCAGCTGACTACCTGAATATACTGAACATAGACCAGATTATTCCATCAATGCATTTTTTCTTCCCTGATGACACGGCCATATTCCAAGATGATAATGTCAGGATTCATGGTGCTGGAAATGTGAAAGAGTGATTCAGGGAGCATGAGATCATCATTTTCACACATGGATTGAGAGAGTTCACCACAGAGTACAGACCTTAACCCCATTGAGAATCTTTGGAATGTGCTGGATGGAGAAGACTTTGTGCAGTGGTCAGACTCTACCATCATTAATGCTGCTGCAAGATCTTGGTGAAAAATTAATGCAACACTGGATTATAATAAATCTTGTGACATTGCAGAAGCTTATTGAAACAGGGAATGTGTGACACAATTAAACTGACGTGCATGTGAGTGGAGGGCAAAGAAAACCAATTAAAAAAAGAGGGAGAGTAAGGGACATTAGGTATGAAAGAGTGATTCAGGGAGCATGAGATCATCATTTTCACACATGGATTGAGAGAGTTCACCACAGAGTACAGACCTTAACCCCATTGAGAATCTTTGGAATGTGCTGGATGGAGAAGACTTTGTGCAGTGGTCAGACTCTACCATCATTAATGCTGCTGCAAGATCTTGGTGAAAAATTAATGCAACACTGGATTATAATAAATCTTGTGACATTGCAGAAGCTTATTGAAACAGGGAATGTGTGACACAATTAAACTGACGTGCATGTGAGTGGAGGGCAAAGAAAACCAATTAAAAAAAGAGGGAGAGTAAGGGACATTAGGTATGCACTCTAGAGTTGTAAAAAGCCTTGGCCAAATTCTCATATAATCTATATTAAAAAGACCAGTAGGCCTATGTGTGTAGGAAGTCTGTACCTGTTTAAAATGCTGTACTCGTGAGCTGGATGCTGTTAAAACTTGCAACTAGACAGACTGAAAATGGCCTTGTATGGTGCAATGCAAGCATTAGCTTGAATACACTACAAATATATATATATATATATATATATATATATATATATATATATATATATATATATATATATATTTATTTATTTATGTGTATTTTTATTTATTTATCAGAAACCCAAGGCTACCCATAAACATTTATTGCGGTTAATGCATTTGTGGGACATGGATTGTTTTAGCAGTTTTTCAGGTTGTCATTATTGTGTGAAAAGGTATAATTCTCTGCGAGCTGTTAGACTTGCTGATGGTGGAGGTCTAATACATTAGAGTAGGCATTCTTCACTTATTGCTTACTATACCGTTCACGCGGAAGCGGACATCTCAGATTTGACTTTGTGATGATCAGCAAAGCATTCGCACCAGAAACTGAATCTCATATTGTTTTCTGGGCTGATAGTTTATGGTAGACATCTGATTATTCAGCTTTTCTTCTAAAAGGAAAGATATGATAGGATTTTTTATTAATTTTGATTCATTTTGATTTGATTAGGGCCCCTTGGCTACATTTTGAATGGGTCTCCCATCCCAAACTCTTCTACACACACACTTAGACACAAAAAAATGATGGTATTTATATTAATGACGTCAATCACTTGAAAAGATTTGCTTATAATTGTATTAATTACATCAATATTCTGTGATTAATGTGTAAAATCTTAGGGTAGTTTTTAATGGTTGTTAGATTAGAATATTTGATGCTGAGTTTAACTAAGTCTTAAGAGAGGAAAGAAACGATAATGTAGTTTGCATATTCTACCTTCAACAGTCGAACTGGAAACGTGCCATCAGCTGTGTGTATGTGTGAGAGAGAGAGAGAGAGAGAGAGATAGCCTCTGAGAGTCTTCAGCACAGTGACGTAGGTCCGTAGGTAGCTTGCTGGATTAGCGTTATTGTTAACCCGACACGCAATAGTGGCCATGAGTACACTTACACTTACATAGAAACTCACCATTAACATCATTAATAACTTAAGGTCTCTGACTATAGTGCAAAGCTAGGCGGGGCGAGTGGTTGAGTAAAAATAAATTAATAAAAAAAAAAAAATGTGGCCAATCAGTGGGCCCTAATCATTGCATGGGCCCCAAGGCTCCAGCCTAGGGTAGCCTCTGTTTCAATCCACCCCTGACTTTGACCCTCACAAAAAAATTGAAAAATGTAGAAACAAGTGCAGATCGGAAGGTTACATGCTAAAGAAGATTGCATGGTAGATTAACATATCTGGATTTTCTTACACACATACGACTATTACACAATGCTCTTTAAGCATTGTTTTGCTGGCTTCACCAGGATTACATTGTGCAGTTAGCAGCATGCTAAGTTTGGAGTTTGAAAAGGGTGTTATTTTTCAGCTGTAAGTCAGCAGATCAACACAATAATCTGAAAGCTGTTATTTTTCGGATGCTACTTAATGTTGCTTTAATGTTATGAGCCAT
The DNA here is from genome assembly GCF_023375975.1 of Astyanax mexicanus. NCBI lineage: Eukaryota > Metazoa > Chordata > Actinopteri > Characiformes > Acestrorhamphidae > Astyanax > Astyanax mexicanus. The sequence continues at coordinate 20,159,912 of NC_064410.1, read as the reverse complement.
GTTAAAACTACTGTAAAACAATTGCAAATTTGACGTGGAAGTTTGTTAGGAGAAAAAAAAAATGCATTGCATAAGTTACAACAAACTTCACAAACTAAACTTGACATCTTGCCCAGCAGCTTCTCTGAAATTGCAGTGAGCCTAGCCATGTGCTACATATTAGGAGAACAGAGGCATAAGGCTATTTCCAAAACGACCCATTCCTAATGAACACATACAGTAGCTAAATCCCCCCCACTGTTTAAGCTTTGCTGTATTAATTAGCCTTCTCAATGGCCCCTAATTTTGTAATCACTACCGCTCTGCTATGCTGAGCATTTATTTGACCATATATGGCCTAATGGAGGCTTTAGTCCCGTAGTCCTTGGCCTTGCTGCAGAGGTAGGTGATGAATGTGTGAGTGGAGTGAGGTTTTGCCTGTGGAGGACCCTGCGGTGTCGGAGGCAGCTGGAGCATCTGGTGGGCCCGGAGTGTGTGTCATTAGCTCATCGTGCCAGAGTCCCCACTGTAATCAGCTATTGACAACCCGCAGAGAACCACTCGCCTTATGGAGAGCAAATCCCCACTCCCTCGCCCCTGTGTCTACAGCGTTTCAGGCACTGAGAGTCTGTGTAGGTGTGTATGTGTTTGTGTGTTTAGATAGATGTATGTGAAAGTTATTGAAAGAGGCAGTGGGCTGTATATGTGTAAAAGAGAAAAAGCAAAAGAGAGATACATGTCTGTGTGTGTGTGCGTGTTTGTGTTTGTGTTTGTGTTTGTTTTTGCAAGCTTATATATTTTAAACAGGTTTTAGGCAAAAACCTCTGTAGCAATCTGGCAACCCTGGTCTCAGAGAGAGTAGCTACACTAAATATACTATATAGCAAAAAGTATATACTCACTGCTCAGGTCTGTAGCGACTGACTGATTGGTGTTGGTGACCTCTGGGCACTATGTGCCTCAGCATCCTCTGACCCCGCTCTGTCATTGTACATTGTTATAATATCACTGACAGTCAGTGGCGCAAAAAGGGGGTATGCAGCGTATGCGACACATAGGGGCGCTGCACTAGAAGGGACGCCAAATCAATGCCGGAAAATTATTTCTAGTCGGCATTTTCCGTAAGAGCTGTTTGTCCATGTGTGATAATAAACAGGGGCGTTGCCTGGCCTGGGCTTCCGGGGCTTTAGCCCCAAATAAATTTCCAGTAGCCCCGAATCGTTTCACTCAGCTCAGCTGTATTATTAATGAGGAGACAGGCCACTGTCCTCTGTGAATGTAAAATCTCTTGACGCGAATCACGGCGCCAGTTCGGTGGGCTAGTAGGGAATTTCATTTTCAAATTGTTTTTATTAATTTAGGATTGCAGGATTACTGTAAGCTATAATTAAACAACATTTATTTAGCTAACCAGTTAGCTAGAAGCTGGATGTTGTAGATAGCCAGAATTTAGTTCTATACTTTCCCATCTACCCTCCTGATACTTCCTCCCAAACACAGGTGCCCCATAGAGAACGTGCCCAGGCATGTTTAATTTTCCGTCGTGGCGCACCTCGTCGTGAAGGACAGGTGCTGTATTTACAGTATAATGGATCATATAACAAGTAAGTAAGTAGATGCCAACACGGTTGCCAACGCTGTTTTTATATTACATAACTGATATTCTGCATCTAGAAATAATTTTAGGGGGGGGAGGGGGATGGGGGGCGATCGTATGTTTGCATACACCTCAAAAATAATGTATGTAGTTGCACCCCTGCTGACAGTTGACTGTGGAATATTTAGTAGTGAGAAATTTTCACGACTTTATTTGTTGCACAGGTACTGCATCCTATCACTGTACCACGCTGGAATTCATTAAAGCTCCTGAGAGCAACTGACTCTTTCACTAATGTTTGTAGAAGCAGTCTGCATGCCTAGATGCTTGGTTTTATACACCTGTGGACATGGTTGGAACCTGAGTTCAAAGATTTGAATGGGTGAACATATTCTATCATTTCAAATGTGCAACCAAATATGAAGTCTTGGACATTTTTGGAGTTCTGTATGAAATTATTGTATTTTCCGGACTTTAAGGTGCACTTAAAATCCTTTAATTTTCCCAAAAATCAACAATATGCATTATAATCCAGGGTGCCTTATGTATGAATTTTCCCAATCAGGTTGTAATGAGCTGTTAAAGCACTCCGCTGAAGTGCAACGTTTTAAAAGGGATTTTCAGTGAAAATTTTCCAGGGCTGAGGCTGAGTGCAGCAGCATTAGCATTAGCCACTAAATGCAGCAATAGCTCTTTCGCCTTTGAGAGGTGAGTATATCAGACTGTACTTTGCACATTTACCATGTTAAAACAAGCTACCATGTTACCGGAACACTCAGGGTTCCTCAGTCTACAGCTATTGAGCAGCATTTGCTGTTGCTAACCGCGGCTGGCTAGCGAGGCTAAACACAGCTGGCTAGCGCTGCTAAAGGCTGCTAACTAGCACTGCTAACCAGGGCTGGCTAAGCACTTTCAAACTGTGACTGGCACTCACCCTTTTAATCCGGAGTACCTTATATATGAAAAATATTTTTTCCACTGTTTTTTGTGTTGTTCCAATGCAAACAAAATTAATAAACATGTATAACAAAACATGTCTGATTGCTAAAAAAAAAAATGTCTGAGAGAAATTCAGAGGGTCCATCACTTTCAGCCATGACTGTAAATATAAATAAGGGTCTTTTTGCTTCATATATTTAGTAGCAGGCCCAAAACCTCATCAAGCATAGCAACACTGCCATTACCATTACTGTGTGCCGTTAGCATGCACCATTAACATTGCTATACAAGCCTTAGCCTCATCTAACATCACTATTGCGTCATAAGCATCACAAATGTGCAGTCTGCTCACAGAGTTCTGCATCGCTACCTCAACATTAGTCACAAGCCATGTTCACCAGGCCCTTAGCATCTAAAAACTAGCAAATACAGTGTGAAAATGCAACATAAAAACATGATAGATATAATATATTATGGCACAGCACCTTTTTCTAAATAAAGACCATCCCTATTGTTGGACTGCCATTAAATTAAACATTTTATAGTACGTTAATTGCAAAAAAGATACCAATAAAAAAAAATTCACTGTGGACAAAGATTTTAGCACATTACTTTATAAAATAAATAATAGTTCTGACATAAATAAAAACGTTATACTACTGTTTTTAATTCTTTAAAATAAGTATATCGTCACTGTCCAATGAAAAACATGTATCTCCAAAACAGCAACTTTACAGGAGAGAGAGAAAAACTTGTAAACTTTCAATGAATGTCAATGTAAAAAGAGTTTATTTCAGGTTATTTTGAAGGGTTTCTATTCGTCTGTTCATCAAGAAATTTTGGCACAGTGTAAGGGACAGTTTATCTAATCAAATTGTGTAGTAACTGTAACAATCTTAAAATCAACAAAAACTGGAGATAAGTGTTTTTCACCGGACAGCGACGATATGTACTTAATTCCAAAATATCCCCTCGGGGATCAAGTAAGTAAGTAAGTTAGTCAGTAAGTAAGTCAGTAAGTAAGTAAGTCAGTAAGTAAGTCAGTAAGTAAGTAAGTAAGTAAGTAAGTAAGTAAGTAAGTAAGTTAGTCAGTAAGTAAGTCAGTAAGTCAGTAAGTAAGTCAGTAAGTAAGTAAGTCAGTAAGTAAGTAAGTAAGTAAGTAAGTCAGTCAGTAAGTCAGTCAGGGTTTCTGTCTGTCTGTCTGGAACCCGTTTCGTCCAAAATCGCACCTTTAGTTCTCAGCTTAATTTCTCAGGAATCCCTTCACCCACCAACATAATCCATATATGGTTAAAAAAGGCAGTGAAAATAGTGATGACATCCCAGTGCAGTAAAGCATCTACAAGAAACCCATTGAGAAAAACACCTAAAAAAAAAAAAAAAGTGAGATCTCCTTCCCCAACCAATATTATTTACCTTTAGTGCTTCAAACATATTTATATGATGTTTCAAACCAAATAAAATCAATAAAAAACTCAAAAGTGTTCACAGAAAAAGTGTGAAACTACCTGCACTCATTTTTGTATATCGTTTTCTTTGTGTGTCCTGATAAAAATACTGAAAGGCATAGGCTGCTCTGAGTGTCAGGTTTCTAGTATCTCCATGTATTTTATCAAAGTAATAATCCATGTAATGAAATATCATCAATATTCTTATGCTTTCAACTCATAAACACTCTAGTCTAACCATTAAAAAAAGATATCTTAGGTGTAAATATATTTAAACCCTATACATTCAAAAATAAGTAAAAAAAAAAAAAAAAAAAAACTGACAAAAACTGAGAAAAAACACACCAAAACAGCCTAGGGTTCAAAGAGTTAAATGTATTGAGTTACTTTTAAAGGTTACTTTAACAATGTATAATTGGGTAACATTTAAAAAGCTTATGCTTATGGTAAACTTGATGTGTTTTAGCTGTTTTTTAGATTCATAACGAAGCAGTAAATTCCTGGTAAATGTCTTATGTAATAAATCATTTTTATTTTTATATATATATATATATACAGGTGGCAACTGTGATCATAGGGCATCCCAACATGTATTGCATTCTACAGTTATTCACTGTATGATTTTACTATAAAAATACAGCAATTGGTTATAGTGTGTATATTATGCAAAATAGAAGTAGAATATGTGAGTTACTATACTGTCTATACTGCACACATTTGACGTATTTACAGGCACTCTGGTGATGTTACTGCAATCATGATTTCACTGCCCTATGAAATTTTTAGAGAGACCAGATTTAGAGAGGAGAGACATTCAAGTCACCTTGGCTTATAATTATTCCTGTTGGTGAGCGATTTGTCACACAGCTGCCGTTACCAGTGTGTAAACTTTGCGTGTTTCCTGAGTGAGTGTGGTGTCAGTGAGTCAACACTGGGTGGATTACAAAACAAAAGTAAACTCCTCTCTTGCACGCTGGTGCTTCCTTAGGGGCTTTATTACTGTGATCCCTGCGCATGAACTTGATTTTTGTCGTGAGGAGCATTCTGCCAGGAGAAACTGTTGCCTGCAGCCGCTCCCCTGAGTAACTCACATCGAGTTATCCGCAGTGCTGCCATATGCAGAGCAACAATGGAGGCACGCTGGGGCTAAATAGGGCATGAAGGCAACCCCAGGGTTCTCCTGTTGTCACTGACATATGGTTCCTGCAGGTTTTACAGAGCATTTGTGTCACTTAGCTGTCACTGGCAGTCATTACTAGACGTAGCATCAAACGCTAGCCCATACCTGTCAAGTTTTGGACTTAAAAATAAGGGATTTTTTTCGCCGCCCCAACAGCCCAACCGAGGGCTTGTGCTTTTATATATATATATATGAAATTGAAGGGTGCACAAATTTACAAAAAGGACATGAATCAGATATATTCCATAAGTAAATAATAGTCCTAAGGGGCCTACACAATTAATAATCTTTCATTAATACTTCTTTCTATTGTTCAGTCCACTCCTGATCAGTTCAGTTAATTTCAGCCCTCTCCACATTTTCTCTCTCTCCAGCTCAACCATCTCTTCTACCCCTTCTAAATAATACATTACACCACAATACTTGAGATTTAAACAAATTCTAACAAACCCTAAAACTAGCCCTGAACTAATAGAGTTTGGAAATTATAGTTATTGGCTGATCAGGCACATAAGGGCAGGGCATTATATATATATATATATATATATATATATATATATATATATATATATATATATATATATATATATATATATATATATATATATATGTGTGTGTGTAGATTTTTCTCAAACCCTGAATATCTATCTAGCTAATTCTAAAGTTAAGCTAACTGAGTCACAAGCTGGATTTTATTAAACACACAATGGGTTTAATTTATGTTTTGATTCAGAGAAGATTCTTTTTAACCAGCTATCAGAAACAATCTCATCACAGTTTACATGGTTAATTACCTTTCTTTTAGAAAAATCTCCGTATATCCAGATTAGCTTTAACGACAGCTGCTCCGACTAGCTCACAGCGAGGGGAGGGGCGGGGCTTCCCCCACACTAAACAGCTCTCCGCAAGCTGATTGGCTGTTTCTCCTGAAAGGCGGGACTTTCTCCTTGAACCGGCACCACGATTGGTTAAGAGACACACAGCGGTCAGTGAATTGTCGCCTGTGGCCTATATATTTTTTTATTTAGTATAATACGGGAAATTTACGGGAAAATACTAATACGGGAGGACGGCGGGAAAGAGGAGTAAAATACGGTAGTTTCCCGGCCAAAACGGGAGACTTGACAGGTATGCGCTAGCCCATCTTAGCTTTAGGGCCCTATTTTAGCGTTGTATAATGCACCGGTCAATTGCGCATCACACAGCTTGATTTAGGACGTCTCTGTGTGTCTTTGGTATTGAACTGCGCAAAAGGCATGTACTAAATCTCTTAACCCTCCTATTATTTTAATTTGTCAGGAACAGCAAAGGTGTTCTAGGGTCAGTTTGACCCGGTGCATGTTTAATTATCCAAAAGTAACCCAAAACCCAAAAACCCTTACAAGCAGTGTAAATATTTTAATATTTTAATATTTTAACTCCATTGCTAATTATTTTATCAATATTTAGTGCAATGGTGTTCCTTACCTCTAACAGGGAATGGTTCAATGCAGCACTTTTACGATTCTCAGTAGAGGAAACTGTCCTGTGGGTTGACACTGTAAAGGTACACCAGCAAGTAGTTTAAGGGAACAGCATTGTCATTTTATTCTTTATTCTGTTTATTGTTAATGTAAAAGCTGAATTTGGGCGCTACAGTGCATCCATGTGTGTGTAACTGAGCACACGCAATGTGGGCGGCTGACTGTTGACTGTTGTCAGGGTTTAAATCAGTCAGTGGCGCACCTGCATAGAACCACCCTAGCACCACCGCTCGCCTACCAATAACCACCTGAGCCCCACCCACTAGATCAGTTAAAGTTGAACTGCCATTTCGGTCTGCGGTTTGAACAACAGACTTCATCTGACTGAGGGATCTGTACCTACTTTCTGCAGCAAGTCAGCAGTTGAAGTACTTTTAAATAATGAGTTCTGTGCTTCTATCACAGTTAAGCATGAACTAGCTTGTTTTTGTTTTGCAATTTAGCACAAGCTATCACGTGTGGTAGACACTCAGTGTAAGCATGGGGCGTGGCCAGCAACAGCTTATTTGCATAAAAGTGACAGAGCCTCTAAACTAAACTTTTTATGAGAATGATTTTGTGCAAAGAACTTAATGAACATGTTTTTTTTTTAATAGCCCATGGATCTATTCTAACTTGTGTAAAAAAAAGAGGTACTGTATAATATGTTCCCTTTAAATATTTATAAATATGAGCTCATTTAAGCTAAACATTATGATGTGCTGGTGTTTTTGTCTGCTTTAGAAAACAACTTTACAATTTTAGCAAAAAAATGGAAAAAGTCATTTATATCATTATTTAATCATGTGTAAAGACTGAACCAATTGCCAATTTTAATTATTTTAAAGAGTATTTATTTGACCTTCTGACCAATTATTTGAAAAAAAATACATACATTCATTTAAATTTATTTTGTACTTTTTCTTTGTTAAAACAAGCTGAAACATTGAACAAAAACTATGTTTTAACTAAAATTTTAACAAAAAATCAGTTGGTTGCAGGGCATGGATAAACCAACAACCAACATGGTCAGGAAAGGGAAGCTGATTTTGATTTATTGTGTATGTAATCAATTATCCATCTATTTTTCTATCTACATCACCGTGGGTGTTGCCTAGATAGTGTAAAGATCTGGGGCTGAGTCAAGTTACTTATATTATTAAAAAAAAAAAAAAAATATATATATATATATATATATATATATATATATATATATATATATATATTTTATGGATTTACAAATGAACAAAGCGTTCAGGATTTCAGAATTGTTGATTATTGATGTCTTAATAATATAAATTAAATACAACTAGGGAACAAGAGGAAAATCATTGTTTTTAACAACAAGTGAAAGTGACAAACTCTGTAAATATAAATAAAACAGCCCTGTGGCTGATTTGGAGGATAAACTTTTTCTCTTTTTTCCCCTAAAGTCTCATTTTGTCCACATTACTACTGCCAACATACAGCCAGGCACAACCGACTGTAAATGGGCTGTGTCCCAAAAAAACGTGCCTGTTACTCTATAGCACTGCATGTTTTCACGTCACCACAGAGTAGACTGTTGGGTTGAAGTGTAGGGTGGAGGAAGTGATTTGGTCTAAAGAGCACTGAGTGAGGAGCGGAGCTGCATTATAAAAAGTGAATAAACTAAACGTGACACAACATTAGTGGCTTTCACACAAATGTTACATTTGGGGCTCGTTAAAATATGTTCAGGGCTGTAGCTCCAGACAATGCCCCTGTGTGTCATCCTCGCCAAGGTTGTGGTGGATCCGGAACCTTAGACACAGAAATACCCCTGGACAGGGCACCAGTCTGCCACAGGGTATCATATACAATCATTTATTTCCTAGGGAGCACTTACTATTCACCTCCCACATGTATTTTCTTAAATATAGGAGAAAACTCAAATACAGAAAAAATACAATACATTTGACTTTAAAGAAACTAGCCCTTAATGTGTGTCCGAACGTGTCTGTTTAAAGGTAAGTGTAAAAAATAATATTAATAAGAATAATCTCTCTAGATAAATGGAATAACCCTTTAACAGAAGAATCAATACTAACTTACATGAGATCATGCATTTTACCGCCTTAAATTAAATTTTAAGTACCATACATGTTGATGCCTTGATTTATATACACATATATACACTGCCTGGCCAAAAAAAAAAGTCACACACTGTAATATTTAACTGGACTGCCTTAAGCTTTAATTGTGGCACACATTCGCTGTGGCATTGTTTCAATAAGCTTCTGCAATGTCACAAGATGTACTGAGAAAATAAGAAATGCCTAAAATAACAAAAAAGATGCAGAGATTTCAGACCTTAAATAATGCAAAGAAAACAAGTTCATATTCATAAAGTCCAGAAATCAATATTTGGTGGAATAACCCTGTTTTTTAATCACAGTTTTCATGCATCTTGGCATGTTCTCCTCCACCATTCTTACACACTGCTTTTGGATAACTTTATGCTGCTTTACTCCTGGTGCAAAAATTCAAGCAGTTCAGCTTGGTATGATGGCTTGTGATCATCCATCCTTCTCTTTGATTATATTCCAGAGGTTTTAAATATGGTAAAATCAAAGAAACCCATCCTTTAAGTGGTTTCTTATTATTTTATTTTTTAGAGCTGTATAGTCATTATAGTGAGCTATAGGTTTCTGTGGCTTTTGTAAGCTTTTGTCCTTAATGTAATTTTTTCCTTCTTACATTACATTTACTCTTATACTTTAAGTTGTTTTGAAACCAGAACTTTTACACTTTTACTTGAGTGAAAAGCTTGAGTTGATGCTTCAACTTCTACAGAAGATTTTTTTTTAACCTTAATATCTATATTTCTACCTGAGTAATACTTTTTAAACATTTGCCTACGAATAACAAAATTATTCTTTTTTTGGTGAACAATATATGTTTTTATTTTGAGCTTTCATCCATAAATTGTACATCAGTTATTTCGTTTTGTTTTATTTTAAAATTATACACATAGTCAGGGACTGCCAGGGAAAACACAAAACACAAATCAAGGTACCACTTTAAAATAAGACTACCTTTATAAAGGGTTTATAAATGGTTTACAATTAGTTTATTAATGGTTACTAATTAGGTTCTAAATGCCTTAAAAATTATTAATAATCAGTTATAACACATACGTAGAGAGGGCACCAATGACCTGTTATTTACCAAATAGTGAACCCACAGCCCTCTATTGTTGCCCTTTCTACGTATGTGCTATAACTGATTATTAATGATTTTTAAGGCATTTACAACCTAATTAGCAACCATTAATAAACGTATTGTAAACCATTTATAAACCCTTTAAAAAGGTAGTCTTATTTGTCCTATTTTATAAGTGGTACCCAAATCAATACTAATAGATTATATATCAGTGCATTTTCATATATAGATATAAATTACACTGATCTCTATATGAAGAGGGGATAAGTAAAACCCTATATATAAATAATAATAATAATAATAATAATAATAATAATAATAATAATAATAATGATGATGACAATCAACGCACGTCAACTGCTTCCATTACCCGTTGCATACCTATACATTTCTACAGTCAATCTCCACGCCGTCACTCCATCTTGTCACGCCGCCTCAATCTCCTTCTACACTGTCGGACTCCATTTCCCAGAATCCCTCTGATTATGACGTCAACAGCACCCGTTCGTCTTCACCCAATCGCATTACACTACGACGCTCTGATTCTCCCGTGTTCTGAGTTAGTTCCGGTTCATCTCTATCTGGCTCCGGTATTTAAGGCAGCAGTTTGTAAACAAACACCGCAAGGTATTGCTAACTTATGTTACATACTAAGCGTTTTCCTGTATATTGTTTTTGCCTTCTCGTTACGACCCTGTTTTCGGATTATCGGTTTCTGTCTTTTGTTTTGCCCTTTCTGGATTTGATGTATGGTTGGACTGCTTCTCGGTTACGAACTCGGACTGTATTTTTGACTACGTTTTCAGTCATCTGTGAGATCACTGTTTGCCTGGCTATTCTGTTAGCAGTGTCTGTTAGCCATCCTGCTAATAAACCTGTCTGTATTTTTAACTCGGCTCGCGTCACTCCTCACTACCTGGCGTCACACACATACAGTAGTTTTTACAAGTCCAATGTTGAAAGTCTCTCAAATATGTCTGTCCAGCAACAAAAGGATCCTTGGTGATTATCACGCTGGCGCTTAACTTGCCTCTTAAATTCCACTGTGTGGCCTTAGTTTAAGCCGAGCACTGCTCTCTGAAAGCCGCCTAATGCAACAGAGGCTTGCCGGCCCTATTAATCACTTACGCTGCAGGAGGCGCTTCATTAGGAAGCCATTCCCCTAATAGAGCAGGGGAGCAGCCACTAGTTACCGCAGCCAGGGACGTCGGCGCAAGCAAGATCGATCCTTTAGGTGCCCGGTCCCATGCGGAGGGGCCAGGAGCACGCCGGGTTTCTGCAGAGCTCAGGATGGGAGAGCAGGGGGTCAAGGATGGTAAAACGCAGCAGGATCCCATTGGGAAATGAACCGGAGTCTTCATTGGCTCTGAAGGCTCCATAGCTCACTCGGCCGCACGTCGGTTAGAGCAAAGGGAAAGCCTGCACCGGGCGAATTGTGACAAATGAATCTAATCTAGTAACGCGAATGTCTCCGTGACAAATGTCCTCAGTGCACCTGAGCAGTGTAAGTAATTATATCCAAATGAATCTGTCAGCTGGTGTCGAGGGCCTGTCACTTGCGCCGGTATCGGCGTGACTCTTTCCGCACTGAGAAAAAGCCGTCAACGTGTCCAAGACAAATGAGCCGGAAAGGTGCTGCTCTGTGACACAAGTCGAAATGTGCCACTTAACGGCATGTGGTGACAATGTCCCTCTTGTCTCGCGCTTAGGCATTTATTAAACATGAGTCTATATTTAGAGCAATTCAAGTACACACAATAAAAATAGTTGCACCAGGAAGAAGGTGTCAAATTGCAGTGCTATTCAGAAGGAAGACGAAAGTTACCAGGAGCAATAAATGATTAAAAAAGATTTAGACTGATATGGGCAATTTTTTTTGAGCTACACAATACAGAAGTAGGGTTACACAACATGCCAGATGTCTCAGTAAGGAGTTGTAGAGGTTCCTAATGGTGCCCTGCAATAATCCGTCCCATGCATCCAATGAATATTACTGTAGGATTTGCAGTAGGGGTAGATGTGGAGGCAGGGTCATCGCTGATAAGCTAAAAAAAAAATACATAAAAATCTTAGAAAGTACATTGTTTAACAGAATTTTAGGAATGAAAATGACAGTCTTCCCTCACTCCGCAAATGACTAGGCGCACACACACACATGCACGCAAGCATGCACAAAAAAATTAAACAGTACTAAATATAAATGTTGTTATAGTCTGATGCTTATTTAGTTTAGCAAGCTAATGCTGCAGATGAGGTGCTAGACTAGTACTGTCTGTATGTGTATCAGCTAATTAATGTTACATAATAAAAGAAGACATGATGAGACAGGTAAACACTCCTAATATGCCCTGTTTGTGTGTGGAAAGCCAGTCAGCTATGGATATTGAGTTGTTTTCAGTAAAGCCCAGGTTCAGGTTTAGGTGAGAGAATAAAGTAACAACTAATAAACAAATACATGGATTTCAGTGCTCAGCACGAGCAGATGCCCTGAAAAATCGATACTAAGTTTCGGCCCCCTATATCAGCGCGTAGTAGAGTCACCTTTTGCTGCAATTACAAGCTGCACGTCTTTTGGGGTATATCTCTACCAGCTTTGTGCATCTAGAGACTGAGATTTTTGCCAATTCTTCTTTGTAAAACAGCTGAAGCTCAGCCAGTTTGGATGGAGAGCGTCTTCCAACAGATGTTCAGTGAGATTTAGGTCAGGACTTTCACTGAGCCATTCTAACACATAAAAATTCTTGGTACCACTTTATAATAAGACTACCTTTATAAAGGGTTTATAAATGGTTTACAATTAGTTTATTAATGGTTACTAATTAGGTTGTAAATGCCTTAAAAACCATTAATAATCAGTTATAACACATACGTAGAAAGGGCAACAATGACCTGTTGTTTGCCAAATAGTGAACCCACAGCCATCTATATTGTTAAATTTCAGATCTTTTCAGATACTCACTTACTTTGTCTTCTCCATCTAACTCAACTTGCTTCTCCATCTCCATATCCTCCATCAGTCAACATCAGTTTAACCATTTAACTCCCAAGTTTAATCATTCCACCACTAACTCTTTTAGTCATTTATAATAATGTGGTGTATATTATCATATGAAATAATAAAATTGACATCTAAGGGCTAAGCAATAATTACCCTTACCATGACATTTTCAGCATACTATCTGAAATCATCCTTGGGGTTGTCACAGATATTGATATAATGTTGCCAGGTGCTAATGTTCAAAGAACATGAAAGTGCTGTTGTGATTCTTAAGGTTGAGTGGCATCTTCTTTAGGACAGCATTCCAGATGTAACCTTCCTTTACTGGTTTGCTGCAGGCAATTTCACTGCAAGTAATTACTGCAGCTCCCAGCATGTAGTTTTCCATTTTGCTTTTGCCGATCAAGATTTTCAAATTGTAGATGAGTATTTGTTAATGAGTTACAAACACTTATAACCACTAAACAGGAGCCTTATTTTAAAGTGTAAAACACTTCACTATTTATTAATGAGTTACAAACACTTATAACCACTAAACAGGAGCCTTATTTTAAAGTGTAAAACACTTCACTATTTATTAATGAGTTACAAACACTTATAACCACTAAACAGGAGCCTTATTTTAAAGTGTAAAACACTTCACTATTTATTAATGAGTTACAAACACTTATAACCACTAAATAAGAGCCTTATTTTAAAGTGTAAAACACTTCACTATTTATTAATGAGTTACAAACACTTATAACCACTAAATAGGAGCCTTATTTTAAAGTGTAAAACACTTCACTATTTATTAATGAGTTACAAACACTTATAACCACTAAATAGGAGCCTTATTTTAAAGTGTAAAACACTTCACTATTTATTAATGAGTTACAAACACTTATAACCACTAAACAGGAGCCTTATTTTAAAGTGTAAAACACTTCACTATTTATTAATGAGTTACAAACACTTATAACCACTAAATAAGAGCCTTATTTTAAAGTGTAAAACACTTCACTATTTATTAATGAGTTACAAACACTTATAACCACTAAATAGGAGCCTTATAGATAGATAGATACTTTATTGATCCCCGGGGGGAAATTCTTGGCATCCAGCAGCAGGTTACACAATACACAAAGTTAAAAAAGATAAAATATAAAATATAAAGATACATATAACCACTTATAACCACTAAACAGGAGCCTTATTTTAAAGTGTAAAACAAATCACCATTTATTAATGAGTTACAAACACTTATAACCACTAAATAGGAGCCTTATTTTAAAGTGTATAACACCTCACTATTTATTAATGAGTTACAAACACTTATAACCACTAAATAGGAGCCTTATTGTAAAGTGTAAAACACTTCACTATTTATTAATGAGTTACAAACACTTATAACCACTAAACAGGAGCCTTATTTTAAAGTGTAAAACACTTCACTATTTATTAATGAGTTACAAACACTTATAACCACTAAACAGGAGCCTTATTTTAAAGTGTAAAACACTTCACTATTTGTTAATGAGTTACAAACACTTATAACCACTAAACAGGAGCCTTATTTTAAAGTGTAAAACACTTCACTATTTATTAATGAGTAACAAACACTTATAACCACTAAATAGGAGCCTTATTTTAAAGTGTAAAACACTTCACTATTTATTAATGAGTTACAAACACTTATAACCACTAAACAGGAGCCTTATTTTAAAGTGTAAAACACTTCACTATTTATTAATGAGTAACAAACACTTATAACCACTAAACAGGAGCCTTATTTTAAAGTGTAAAACACTTCACTATTTATTAATGAGTTACAAACACTTATAACCACTAAACAGGAGCCTTATTTTAAAGTGTAAAACACTTCACTATTTATTAATGAGTAACAAACACTTATAACCACTAAATAATTTTTGACGTGTAAAACACGAGTAATCAGTCAGTCACATTTAAACAATAAAAATGCAATGACAACAGAAATAAGAAAAAAAGTTTTATTTACACATTACTCCTGAGTGTTAAGGGCACTCAAATTTAAACTGTCATAACTAAACATGCATAGACCTTTTAGCATGGTATTTAAATTGTATAAATAAAATGTATTTGAAATAAAAATATAAATAAAATGTATTTAAAATAAATAAAATTGACCAATACTCAAATTAAATAAGTCTTTAAAGTCTCTTAATCTTAATCTTCACAAGGTCTATGTCTTCCTAAACAAAGAATCCTAATCAAAATCTAAACAAAACCTAAAGAAACTAAAAATATACCTCACATACTGATATATGTATGTACTGATTTTTCTTTTTCACTCAAACTTGAACCAGTGTGCCCAATACACTTTAAACACAATCAAGTGTACATAACCATTAAACAGGTTTGTTTCTCCTCATGGGGAGGAGGGTACCCTTAGCTTTCATGATTTCTATTTTTTCTTTTAATTCTTCATCTTTCTGAATAGCAGCCTCACAGCGCTTAGCAAATGCCAGCACTGTCTCTCCAGTAGACCTCTTGGCCAGTGTCTCCTCATAGACCTCAGGAGCTGCAATAGCGAGCTCTCCAATCGCTGAAGTGCACACCACAGTGTTTCTGTCAATGCCGTGCTTCTGGAACGCTTTGGTCATGGTCTTTGTCTTTGGCAAGGTTTTGAGGATGGATCTGTAGCGGCAGACAATTTCACTCGGTGTTTGTACTAGGCAGAAAAAAAACAAAACATTAAGTTACTTTGAAAAAGGTTTCACTACACAAAACCATACGCTTTGTTTCAGCTAGAGCTGGACGATATGATGAGGTTAGAAACAGACAAAAAGGTACCACATTTATAAAGTAATATCAGCTATCTAACTATTTGTATTCAACATCTTACATACTGCACCACATCCAGATAAACAAGACTAATTTCGCAGTCTTTGCACTTAAACATGCAGCTGGGAAAAGTTTTTAAGTGGGGTGAATACAGATGTACAGTATGAGAAGATTGTTTTTGGAACTTTTACTATTTTACTAGACTCTGCAAAAATAAAATGAAAAACATTGAAAATGATCCTTTCATTCTAAAATCAATAGGCAAGCATACTCTTAAAGCTATTGGATTTCAGAGCCTGAACTACCCATTACATAACTGTTCTACTGGGTTGCATCCTTGATTTTAAGCCTGCCATTTAACAAATACTGTCACATGAATTTGTCAAATTAAGAAAGATCCAAAATCTCATGGTTACATGATTAATTTTACGCATCAATTTACAATATTGTTAGCAATAAAATACAGAAGTCAAATGGTAAGAAGTACTTTATTCATCATTGGTAAGCAACAGCATAACAATGTTATTAAAAAGAATTCAGATACCGTATTTTTCGGACTATAAGGCGCACTTAAAAACTTTTAATTTTCACAAAAATTGACAGTGCGTCTTATAATACGGTGCGCCTTTTGTATGGATTTTACTCGTCAGGTTGTAAGGAGCAGTAAACACACACTCCGTGCAGCGTTATAGAGAGTTTCAGTGCTATACAGAGTCCAGAGCCGTGCAGCTCCGAGGCTGAGCAGCAATAGCATTAGCTAGATGCTAACCGCTAAGCTAGCTAGCTTATTCACTGAGATCAGTATTATCTAAATTTTACTCGTCAGGTTGTAAGGAGCAGTAAACACACACTCCGTGCAGCGTTATACAGAGTTTCAGTGCTATACAGAGTCCAGAGCCGTGCAGCTCCGAGGCTGGAGCAGCAAATAGCATTAGCTAGCTTATTCACTGTTCAGAGATCAGTATTATCTAAATTTTACCCGTCAGGTGTAAGGAGCAGTAAACACACACTCCGTGCAGAGCCGTGCCGCTCCGAGGCTGGAGCAGCAATAGCATTAGCTAGATGCTAACCGCTTAGCTAGCTAGCTTTTTCACTGTTCAGAGATCTGTATTTTCTAAATTTAGCACTTTTAATACTGCTGGAGCAGTATTATTAAAGTTAGATGCTAATCGCTAAGCGTTCACCGTTCAGAGGTGAGTTATCGGCCTGTAAGTCTGTGCTGCTTTGCCTGGCTAGCATTAGCTAGATGCTAAGCGCTAACTCTCTCAGAGGTGAGTTTTATCAGCCTGTAATCTGCTTGTTTACCGTGTTAAAACAAGCTACGGGGGACGAATCGCTAGCTAATATCTCACTGTCTTACCAGAACACGCAGGATTACTCAGTGTAACGCTGTCGTTTAAGTTTGGGTTAACTTTACTAGTTTAGGTGACTAGCTAGCGTGCTAGCGGATAGCTATGCTAACACTGGTGCAGCAAGCCTTAGTGGACATCTGGAAATCTAAGCTTACTGTAAATAAACTGAAGCACGTTACTCACCCAAATAAACAGTTTTCAGGAGAGGAATCTGTGTAGATTAATATCCAGCACTCGTTTGACTTTGAAAGAGCTAGATTTGTACACTGAGACCCTCCACCGGCAAGCGACCACCCCCGGTGGGGGAAGGGAAACATGGCGCCACCCCTGTTCACTTTGATATAGGCACCCTTTCTAGTGTCACTTAACGCGCCTTATAATGCGATGCGCCCTATGTATGGAAAAATAGCAGAAAATAGGCGTTCTTTGATAGTGCGTCTTATAATACGGTGCGCCTTATAGTCCGAAAAGTAACGGTACTTATTGTACTTGGTTGGTCTTGCATAAAATGCACACATTTACTTGTATTTTTTTTAAACATACTGCATGGCTCTCACAGAATTACATTTTAAAATATGTGGCATTCATGGCTCTCTCAGCCAAAAAGATTCCCAAATAGCAACAATGTTAACTTTAGAAAACAAGACCTAACTCTAAACCTAAATAAGAGAATGATCATTTTTGCATTACCTACATATTCTGCAAGTACATAGAGATATCTGTAACAATTATTTGATTCTTACCGCGCTGCCGAAACGTCTTGTGCTCTCTCTTGTGTTTTTTGGCTGCCTTGCTGTGCTTCTTTTTGGATTTGCGCTTCTTGGGGGTTGAAGATGAGGATGAGGATGAGGAAGAGGAGGACATGGATGACGTATTGGAGGTTTCCGAATCATTCACAGTGACTTTGTTGTCCATGCTTTCTTGCATTGCTGAAAAGTACAAAAAAGAACAACAGAGATTTTAGCCTATATGTTTACTTATTTAATACAACAACTATTGTTATTTTACTATACTGTAAATATTAAGTGGCCTATATAGTAAAAAGTAAGGATATGTTATTTTGTACTCCCCCAGTACAGATATCATATAATGTTTATAAAACCAGCTCCTTGGTTAATGTCTGAAATGAAATAATTCTAGCCATGTACCTGTGAGGGCAGACAACTGTCCACGAAGGAAATCTCTCTCTTCTTCCAGTTCTTCAATCTTCTTCTTCTGCCATTCCAACTTCTCCTTAAGAAGGTTCAGTTCTTGCTTCTCCTTGTTAAGAAGCACTACTGCAGTAGGGGCTAGGTTAGAAGCTGAGCATAAAAACAGATATATAAAAATCAGAATGGCACAACAGCTATTATCTAACAAATGACACTGTGTGTACCATTTATTAATTGATCCAAAATCAGTCCATGAAGGGCAAAACAAATGTACTAAAATTCAATTTTGAAGCTTTGAAATACTATTACCAGCCTAAACCACATTTGCAAGTTGCCAAAACACTTTTACCAGCCCAAAACCTTTATACAAACAGCCAAATGCCGAAATGGCAAGTCAGCTGGAAAAAGGAGGTACATACAGATGACGTTTGTGTCAATCAAAGTGCTTCTGGGACAAAACAAATGGAGGTGTGTAGCACAGCAAGACATGTGGAGGGGGTGAGTATACTTTAAAAACAATGAACATCTCTGCCTAACTAGCGTTATAGTCCACTTACTTTCGTTAACATCTCCAGGGGGTTTAGACTCAGCCTGTGCATTTTATGTGTTTATGTGTTCTCTTTAAAAAAAAAAAAAAAAACTTCTCACAAGAAAAATGGAAGGGCCATTCCATACAGGGCCGGTGTGACTGCAGGATTTCTTTCCAAACCTGCTCATTTAATCAGTCAGTCTCAACAACTTATAACTTGAGCCTTAAGCCACACTGACCCTTTGCAGACAGGTTTGATACCTGTGGTTTCATGTTACCACCACAACCACTTCATATTAATTTGTAAAAGAGCTTTGCCCATTTGTAGCTGTGTTTTAGGCTGGTAAATGTCTTTCTGCCATTTGTAAATGTATTTTGGGTTGGTAAGTGTTTCAAGAATGTGTTTTTATTTTTGTACATTCGCTGATATATAGACAATACTGACAGTTCCAAATGTGTACAATGTAGCCATAATCACATCTGTTCATCATTTTATATTTCATTTAACTAATCTCTGTTAATCTTATTTCTGCCATTGATCCATAAGCGTCCAAAACCTATGAAAAGGTTAATAAATATGAATACTGGGACCGTTGGCCAGCAGATATATTGTAGAACCAATGTGTCAAATATAAAGCCCAAGCCAAAATCCTATCAGGTCCATAACATTATTTTAACATACCATTAATATCAGCCAGTTTCACAATGTGTTGCAGTACAGTCCCCAGCATTCACTGCAACATGATGTGCACTAAAACCCCTTCCCCCAACAACAGTATAACAGACAACAAAAACAGTTGGCTTCAGGAATAAAGTCTAATATTAGGAGAATAAAGTAATATTTTGTGGAAAATGTAGGCTGTTTTGATATTAAAAAGCATGGATATTAAAAAGCATGGCTTACTGATGTTTTATTGTTACGGTTAGATAGTACAGTGTCCAGATTTTGCCCTGTGGTGTCACCACTAAAGTTTAGATTTAGATCTGCCCGACCCCATGTCCGACCTGAACTCGGCTGGGTGAGGCTCAAAAAAATGATTTATAATGTATAATTATAATGTATAATGTACTGTTTTCAATGATATTTTTATTTTACCAAAAGCTATTGCGTGATAATCACAATATAGGAAAAATAGCTTGTTTAGAGAATATTTTATATTCTTAAACACTGTCAATTTTAATAAAGCAGATGAAAGTAATTGTAAAGTATGTTTATGTTCTTGGTCTATTTATAATATTGAAAATATTATATATTCCAAAAACCAATTTAAATTATATTAAATTAGAGGAAAGTCATTCAGACATCATTCTTGTAGCCTAATTTATCGATGTTTAGGCCTGTGGATCATTGTTCGCTTTCTTTGTGTTTTCTTTTTTCGGACATTTGTAACAAAACCTTTTTCTTAAATATAGACATAATTTCGCTCATTCAAATTATTAAAACAAATCTTAAATAATAAGTCTATACTTAATTAAATTAAATTAAATTTTGCTCATTCAAACGAGCTCATAATGACAGTTTATGGGGCGGCACGGATCGGCTGGATTTTTTTGGACCCGATCTATTTGCCACTGGAAGCGGAGCCTTCGGCTGCCCCGTCGACGCGTGTCCGCCTCTGGAGAGAGCTTGGAGAAACGCTGTGGTAGATAAACGTTGTAGTGCATATACACGTATTAAAACTTGTCGTAATAACGATATATCTATGTCGTTTTTTTTCTCATAAGTGGCCGCAATATGCTTCTGTACGGCACTAAACCGGTCAAGATACCCTTCCCCGGTCTTAGCAGCGCCTGACTCGACCCGGAGATGGACGCGCAGTTAGCGTCAGATCATAATTACTGCACTACTCCAATGAACTCAGCAGTGACAGATGCTTTAGCAAACGAGAACGGAGCACTAAGGAGAAAAATACACGAACTGGAACACCATAAAAATATTAATTTAAAGGAACAATTAGAAAAATAAAAATAATATTTGAAAGGGAGAATTAGAAAATAAACTTAAAACTAAAAATATTATTTAAAAGGGAGAATTAAAAAATAAACTTAAAAGAAAAATATTATGGAAGAATTAGAAAATACAGTTAAAACAAAAATATTATTTAAAATGGAGAATTAGAAAATACAGTTAAAACAAAAATATTATTTAAAATGGAGAATTAGAAAAATACATTTAAAACGAAAAAATATTATTTGAAAGGGAGAATTAGAAAATGCACTTAAAACGAAAAATGTTAACTGAAAGGGTGAATTAGAAAATACACTTAAAACGAAAAATATTATTTGAAATGGAGAATTAGAAAATGCACTTAAAACGAAAAATATTACTTGAAAGGGAGAATTAGAAAATGCACTTAAAACGAAAAATATTATTTGAAAGGGAGAATTAGAAAATGCACTTAAAACGAAAAATATTATTTGAAATGGAGAATTAGAAAATGCACTTAAAACGAAAAATGTTACCTGAAAGGGTGAATTAGAAAATACAGTTAAAACGAAAAATATTATTTGAAAGGGAGAATTAAAAATACACGAAAAACGAAAAATATTATTTGAAAGGGAGAATTTAAAAAATACACGAAAAACGAAAAATGTTACCTGAAAGGGTGAATTAGAAAATAAACTTAAAACGAAAAATATTACTTGAAAGGGAGAATTAGAAAAATACATGAAAAACGAAAAATATTATTTGAAAGGGAGAATTAGAAAATACACTTAAAATGAAAAATATTACTTGAAAGGGTGAATTAGAAAATACAGTTAAAACGAAATATATTATTTGAAAGGGAGAATTAAAAATACACGAAAAACGAAAAATATAATTTGAAAGGGAGAATTAAAAAAAAACACGAAAAACGAAAAATATTATTTAGACTCTAGACAAAAGTTCTGCTACAAATAACAATATGCAACATATAATAATAATAATAATAATAATAATAATAATAATTAGACAATAAGACAAATCCAAACGCTTTAAGATCTGTTTTAAGGTCTTTGTGAACACTTTTATAGTTAACATAAATACACCATAGTTCTGAAGCATACTAGTATGATCATTCTTATTAACATTATTATAAGTAGTAGTATTAGTACTATTATTGTATTTGACTTTGACTTTGTAGTTAAAATGCACACTAAAGTCTAGCTACTCAACTAAACTCGGGATGAATACATTTGCTTATTTGCCTTGTGTTGAAAGCAATTTCATGTCTGTGGCACTGAAATATACGTGAAGGAAAGACGTTAAACAAGCTAGCTCATGTCAGCTAGCTTAGTAAGCTCTATAGCTAGCTAGCTAACTGCTACGCAGGCTAGAAAAACCGGGGAAAGTTGCAGCGTTACTGAATAGTTTAGTCAACTAGCTTATAGATAACGGTATAACACACAAAACCTACCGTCTCGCTCATCTGTTGAGATTTGGGTCTTTTGTTGACGCTTTGGGAGCCTCTTTGGACGAGTACTGGAAGCAGAAGTTGCTGAGGAACAGGGTTCTTTTTCATGCTGACCGTCCATGATTTTTCAGGCAAAAAATAAACGTTGTCCTTACGGTTTGCAAGTCCTGACGGGATGATGGCATGAGTCATCAACAAGTTTGACTGTGATTGGTTGCTTCTGTAACATCGGCTGCGGTTGGATCTATACTTTCTAGCGCCAAAATCTTGTTTAGTTTGTATTTTCAGAAGCAGAGGGCACCTAAGAGATATCCAAAACAGGTAAGCAATCTCTTAACGAATATTTTTGTCATTTGTAAACATGTACGATCTATTTAAACAGCAGGATAAATGCAATGAGATCAAAACGAATGATTATGCAGTCCTATACTGTGTAAAAGCTTGAAAACCCTTATATTTTCAAACTACTCCATTGGTCCGTGCACAACCCAGTACTAACTTCACTCTGTTTCTGGTTGTTATTGCAAGGCTTCGTATAAGCTGGTTTAATTTATTTATCAAAAACCTATTAATTCATTAATTTGTTGTTTTCACTGTTCAGACGTTTAACTTAACTATTTTGGATTCTATTATATTGTGCTTTAGTGTATAGTTTTACTTGTGTGAATTGTTTTTTCCATATAAATGAAATGGCTATACATATAACTAAAAAGCTTGTATAATAAGGTATTTCAGAAATGTTCTTGACAATTGTCGGTGTGTACACCTTCAGCAGAATGTCACTGGAAAGAAAGTTACGGGCCCGGATAGAGAGAAAACAAACAAAGCGCAAGACATTGAAGCTAATTAAGTGGTTGCAGAGGAAACACCTTCTGAAGGAGAAGCTCAGATGCCCTCTCTGCTTCCACAAAATGAAAATGTTCTCCGTGACAAAGAAGGACCAGTACATCTGGTATGGTAATCTCTGTCATTGAATAGAACATCATCAGACTGCTACAATGAATATAATAAACATAATTCTTATCCCTTCTCATTATCATCATTACTACTACTACTACTACTACTACTACTACTACTACTTAAACATAAATCAGTAAATCTAACAACATGTTTAATTGCTTATAAACTATAAATAGTAATGTAGTGTAAGGTTTGTAGAATATATCATGACAAAATGATAGTGTAGAAGCACACAATGATATATGTTTGTAATGTTCATAGGTGCTGTAAAAGAGGTCATAAAAGAGTCTCAAAAACCATCAGAGCTGGCTCCCTCTTTGAAAAGTCTAAATCATCTCTCTTCAACTGGATGAAGTATATTTACAGGTGCTATGCTGTGTTTTTGAATAATGAAAGATATGAGATAGTATTTTTTTTATAAATACATTATAACCACATCAAGGTACTCAAATGGCTACAGAAGTCAATGTTTGTTATTACATTATTTCTCTTTACTACAGATTCTCACAAGGACTGAGGCTCAGGCAGATTGATATGATCAGTGATGACATTGCTGGCAGCTCTACAACTTTGTCTAAAATGGCAAGATGCATTCGAAGGGTCTGCATTTGTGCAATGGAAAGACAAAGAAGAAAGAACAGGCAGTGTCTTGGTGGTCGAAAAGAATTTGTTGTGATAGATGAGAGCTGCTTCCGTCATCAGCGAAAGGTTTGTACACCTTTTTTAGTTTGTTTTAAAAGTGAGCTTCTTAAAACACCATTATTTTGTAGTCCACACATACTAGGTCTGTGACAGTAATGACTGTTTCTGATGATGATTTTCTTTGAAGTTAATTGTGATTCTTGGTTTATTATATGTAACAAGTAAAAGCCTAAAGCAGCCTGTTGAGCTGGGGTGGGTATTGCGAAAGCGATTAATCTTAGTGAATAACAAACAAACTAACGAATGACGCGAGTAAAGAATGAGCCAGTTCTAAGAGTGTTTCCCAAAGAGCTTTGAAAAGTGAAATTAACGAAGGAGTTTAAAAAGCTGTTGACTCCTCCCCCGAAACAGCCCGCTTAATCGAACTACAAACATCGTTTTAACACTGCCAGTATGCAGTATTTATTCACTATTATGCCCAAAACATTTAGAAATGTGTTGTACTTAACAACATTATACATATTCTGAATTTTTTATTAAAAAGGGTGTACTTTGGCATTGATAAAATACTCGTAAAGATACATATATCTAAATAAATAATCAAAAGTCTAATCTATTTTGAAAGATAAACTTTTTTTTCTATTATACGTTATCCTCTTAAGCTCCAAGCCTATTTTTACCATTTTCCGCCTGAAATTACATACTCACATTTGAAGGCTTATCACTCCAATATTAAATTATTTAGAGTCAATTCTATGAATTAATATCACTAAGAAGCCTTTACACAATTCATTTAAGGCATTTTAATTATTCAATTGAACATGTAATGGCCAAAATATGGTAAAAACCAGGAAAAATTTTAGGCGCTTTTCAGATTTTCTATTAATTATTTTTATTTTCAGACACATAAAATGAACTATTTATATGGATGAAGGGTTTTGACAGCTCTATATTTTACTATAATGTGTTTACAATCATCATATAAAATTTTAAACTGCTACCTATTACTGGTTAGAAGTTATAGTGATTTGAACCAGTAATGATCTTTTCTTTCTCCAAAGGACTGGAAACTTTATAAGAATAAAAAATACCACTTTTATAACTCATTTTGCAGTAAACTCTGGGTTTTTGTGTGGTCTACTCATATACAAACAGAAATCCGCAGTGTCTCTTTAAGAGCAGCTGTTCTGCTGAGTGGAAAGTCTATTAGAGAAAGTATCTATGGCCAAGCATCTTCCTTCCTTAGCCTTTAAGCTGGCCGAGCTCGCCACATGATTGGCTGAGAGACCTCATTCTCATACCGTCATGTCCAGTAGGCTCCGCCCTGTCTGGCTGTGGGCCAGAATCGTAGCAGCGTCGAATAAAATGCTTTTAATTTGGAATTAAAGTTTAGATTCCGTCTCACATTATTCCTCGCGCGGGGTGGAATCAGGGACCGTACATCCTACACTAAAATTATGAAAATTATTTCTGAATATAATAATATTCTGAATATAACTGAAAAGCAGAGATTCTAAGCTTTAAAATTGTATATTGGGTGTCTATATTGAACCTATAACTATTCATAAACACAGCCAGATATTAAATATCATATTTTTCTGGCCCGCCGGCGGGCCAGGGCGTGTTAAGAGGTTAAACTAATATATCTTATTTATTATATATTATACCAATATCAATCAATATAGTAATATTAATGTTATATTAAGTTATTATTATTATTATTATTATTATTATTATTATTATTATTATTATTATTATTATACATAGACGTATGCTCCTGTATGTCTATATGTCTTTATAAATATTTATTACTGTTAATAAATAAATATATATATATATATTTTCAAATTATTTATTTATTTACAGGAACACATGATTTTATAAGCAAACATTTTAAACCAACTAGAATAGGTTTTATACTTGTACACTTGGTATTTTATGAGGAAGAGTCACCTGGAATAGTTTTCTCAGCATCTTAAAGGAGATTCTGGAGCTGCTTGAACAATAGCTGCGGCTTTTCCTTAATGCTGTGAAGCTCCAGGTCATCCCAAATCACCTCAAATCACCACCTCAGTTGGGTTTAGGTCAGGGGATTGTGAAGGCCATGCACCTTTTTGTTTACTAGATAATTCCATATGTGTCAATTAAAAGTTTTCATGGTTTCAATATTAATCTACAATGTAGAAAATATATTAAAGAAAAAAATAATAAAAACATTGAATGAGACGTGTACAAACTTTTGACTGGTACTTATATATTTGCGAGCTGACACAAGCCAAAGTTTGCCCAGATGAACGGCTACAATGTTGGTTAGAAGCACCTGATTAAGGAATAATATTAAATATTACCTGCACATTCACCGATACAATTTACAATACGTGTAGGTGTGATTAAAGACATCACAAGCGTCCCTTGCACCGGACCTACAATACCAGAGATTTTCCCAATAGCATGGAAATATATTGTGTGGTGCTGTAATTCCTGGCCTGGTGGGAATTGTGTATAAGTGCATGCATGCCACAGTAACAGCCTGATTACAGAATCCACGGACTTGGAGACTTTGCAGCTTTGCTTAAACCGTGAGCATCATCTGCAGGAATTGACTGATTGCATTCATTGCAGCATTAATGTCAAGAGCTCTACCTTCACTAGTCTGGATTTTAATTATTTATTCGTGGGTTTGATTGGTCAATTCCAATATACCCAGCTAGACTACAAGCTACAGACAAAGTTGTCATTATAATATAATATAATATATTATATTTGATTCAACCACAAAAATAATATTTTTTCTCCCTCAAAATTGGCGGCCCCTGGTGTTTACGGTGCTGAACTGCAAGCAGAATCCCCTTAATGCATTTTTTCTGAATAACGACTGGGTCAGGTTACTCGTTAATCTGCGAGCGAGTTTCCGTAGTACTTTAGTTAGGCAGGGTTTTGGGAAACAATCATTTAATTAACGATCAATCTTAAGTACGAGTTAACAACGTTCTTAGCGTTACAAAGCTTTCGGGAAACCCACCCTTGTTCTGCTTCCTAGCTGTTTATATTTATTAACTATCAAACATTAAATACACAGAGATTATTTGCCACGGCCCTCTTAGGAGTTATTAACAAATATCTGTTCCTATTTATAAATAAAAAGACAATAAAAAATCTGATTTGTGTGTAAAATTTAAGTGGATATATTTCTGTATAGTTATTCCTATGTACCTAATTGCTAATATAACAGTTTGGAATAAGATGTGCAATATTTTCTGTCATTTGTATGCATTATACTGATAATTCACCCTTTAAAATATATATATTTTTTTGTTTGTTTTTTTCAGTATGCGCGGGGCCGGTTTGGAAATACCTGGAGGAGGAAGAAATGGGTCTTTGGAATGATGGGAGTCAAAGACAAAAGACGGAGAGTAGTGTTGAAACTAGTGGAGAAACGATCAAGACGGCATCTTGTCCCTCTGATCAGACAGCATGTTAAGGCAGGAAGTAGCATAATCAGTGATGAGTGGAGGGCATACAGGGTTGTGTTGAGAAACTTTGGGTACAAACACTATACTACAAACCATAGCAGGTGGTTTGTGGATCCTCGGTCCGGTAGCCACACACAACATATTGAAAGAGCTTGGGGGATCATCAAAGGACATATCCGTAGACTGAGAGGAAATCGTACAGAGACTTTGTTGAAGGAGCACCTCATGGTACTTGAATGGTCATCCTGGCTTGGTTCTCGTAACCCTGATGGGCCACTTGGACGCCTGTTCAAGGATATTCAAAAAGCCTTTCCAGTATGAATGTCATGATCTATTTTCAAGTGCTCTAATTGTCATTCAGCAACGACTGTTTTAATGTCTGAATCAGTGGGACTGAAAAGTGTGTTTTGCATGAATGAAAATGTTTGGTTGTTTCTGTTGTAACTAGGCTTATATTTCATGTGACAAAATCATATTAGCTGTGTAAATGTTTGTAAGTCATGAATAAATAGTGAAGTGCTTTACAGTTTAAAACAAGGATCCTATCTGGTGTTTATAAAGGTTTGTTACTTATTAATAAATAGTGAGTTAAAATAAGGCTCCTGTTTAGTGGTTATAAGTGTTTGTAACTCATTAATAAATAGTGAAGTGTTTTACACTTTAAAATAAGGCTCCTGTTTAGTGGTTATAAGTGTTTGTAACTCATTAATAAATAGTGAAGTGTTTTACACTTTAAAATAAGGCTCCTGTTTAGTGGTTATAAGTGTTTGTAACTCATTAATAAATAGTGAAGTGTTTTATACTTTAAAATAAGGCTCCTATTTAGTGGTTATAAGTGTTTGTAACTCATTAATAAATAGTGAAGTGTTTTACACTTTAAAATAAGGCTCCTATTTAGTGGTTATAAGTGTTTGTAACTCATTAATAAATAGTGAAGTGTTTTACACTTTAAAATAAGGCTCCTGTTTAGTGGTTATAAGTGTTTGTAACTCATTAATAAATAGTGAAGTGTTTTACACTTTAAAATAAGGCTCCTGTTTAGTGGTTATAAGTGTTTGTAACTCATTAATAAATAGTGAAGTGTTTTATACTTTACAATAAGGCTCCTATTTAGTGGTTATAAGTGTTTGTAACTCATTAACAAATAGTGAAGTGTTTTACACTTTAAAATAAGGCTCCTGTTTAGTGGTTATAAGTGTTTGTAACTCATTAATAAATAGTGAAGTGTTTTACACTTTACAATAAGGCTCCTGTTTAGTGGTTATAAGTGTTTGTAACTCATTAATAAATAGTGAAGTGTTATACACTTTAAAATAAGGCTCCTACTTAGTGGTTATAAGTGTTTGTAACTCATTAATAAATGGTGATTTGTTTTACACTTTAAAATAAGGCTCTTATTTAGTGGTTATAAGTGTTTGTAACTCATTAATAAATGGTGATTTGTTTTACACTTTAAAATAGGGCTCCTGTTTAGTGGTTATAAGTGTTTGTAACTCATTAATAAATAGTGAAGTGTTTTACACTTTAAAATAAGGCTCCTGTTTAGTGGTTATAAGTGTTTGTAACTCATTAATAAATAGTGAAGTGTTTTACACTTTAAAATAAGGCTCCTGTTTAGTGGTTATAAGTGTTTGTAACTCATTAACAAATACTCATCTACAATTTGAAAATCTTGATCGGCAAAAGCAAAATGGAAAACTACATGCTGGGAGCTGCAGTAATTACTTGCAGTGATATAAACTATTCCACTGTAGCTCTGGATGGATATTTAGGGTCATTGTCTTGCTGGAAGGTGAATCTCATTCTCAGTTGCAAGTTGTGTTTTTATAACCTAACCCTGCTTTAAACATCTTCTCCACAACTTTATCTCTGACTTGTTTGTGTTGCTCTAAGTTATTTGGTCTTCATGATGCTGTTTTCTCTAACAAACCACTAAGGCCTTCAAAGAACAGGTATTTATATTTAAACTGAGACTAAATTACACACAGCTGGACTCTTTTAACTATTTAAGTGTGATCTGAAGAATAATTAAGTGCACTGGGATGTATTTAGGGGTTTTAGAGTAAAGGGGAATGAAAAGTTTTAAATGTCACACTTTTCAAAGTTTTATTTTATTACAATTTTAAAAACCATGTATCATTTTCGTTCCACTTCACAATGTATATGTTACTTTGTGATAGTCTACAATTTAAAATCTCAATAACATACATTTAAGTTTGTGGTTGTAAAGTGACCAAATGTAAAAAAGTACAAGGGAGTATTTCATGTCTGTATGAACTTAGCAACACACTTCAGCCCTGAATTAAGGCGGCTCACATTAGCTGCCTCATTCTTGACTTAAAACTCTTCTTTAACAGTATGCAGCGCAAGATGTGTTTTTCCCATAATATCGTCAAGGAAATCAAGTTGAACACAAAGCACTTTTCAGGAATCTTCTGTTGTTCCCAGTCTCACAAACGACGCCAAACCACACCAGTCTTACCCCTTACCTAGCGTCTAAGGAGACTGCAGGAACACATCTGGAGAGATTGTAGCCCACAGAGGTGGGATTGATTTTTGCCTGCCATTCATTGTACAGCTCTGGCAGTCTATTGAGAGCAGCCAAGTCCACCACGGCTCCACTAAGCTGAATTACTGTGGCTGTCTCCAGCTCACCCAGAGCTAAAGAATGCTGGCTCTGAGCTCGTTAGGATTGTTTAGCGTTTGGTTGAAGAGATGGCTGCCTGCTTTATTTAGCCCTGGCCTTTCACACAGCTTCTTTAGCTGATGTGTACTCAAACTTTCTTATGAGGTCCCAGGAGTCTTGTTTCCGAAACACTTTCTGCTCTGGCCTTAAAACTGATGGAAGTTCAGGTAAAGACTTCAATCAATACATATAGCAGTAGGATGAAGCTGTTGAAGGTATGGGAGGAGGTGGCTTTAGAGAATGCAAAAAAAAGAAAAAAAAAAAAACTTTACTTGAACTTTTCTTTTTTTTAGTTTTTGCATTTTTGGCATGCATACATTTTTCAGTATATCTCACAAACTTTAATATCAGACAAATATTACCTGAATAAATATAAAAAAAACACCTTTTAAATGATGACTCCATATCTTCAAATCTAGTCCTTTGTGAAAAGTAAAATTTCATTAGCCACAACCAGGACTGATTACTGCCAGACTACTGTAGAATGAGGAAATCACTCAAATAGAACCTGTTTGACAACATGAAGCAGCAAAAATATCTGTAAAAGCAACACTTTATGGCCGATCTGAAGAAATGTTAGAGGTTACAAAGGTTACATGATCATTTTTAAAGCTTTGGGACTCCAGAGAACACTGGTGAACCTTCCCAGGAGTGACCAGCCAACTGAAATAATTCCAAAAGGGCATGGACAACTCATACAGGAGGTCACAAAAGAACCCAAAACCGTTAAAGTTAAAAAATCCGTGTTAATGATTCAATAATAAGATAGAGATTGGTTGAAAATGTTGGAGCTCCAATGCAAAATAAAAAAAACTCTGATATTAAAGTTTGTTTGATAATCGAAAGAAATATTAGTATGACAAAAAAGCAAAAAAAAAAAAAAAAAAGAATACTTTTTTTACGACACTGTATTTAGAACATGCCCAAAGACATTGGATAGAAACTTGCATTGTGTCCCATGACTTTTGCTACATGATTTCCGCCAGAGTTTATTGCCAGATTGCAAGGCTAATTTTATCCAAATGGTGACAGTCACCATCAATACCAACCACTCAATGCACTGTTAATTATGAATGGTAATGCCTGATAACTAATGATCTGATAACCTGGAACCTGATCTGGGAACTTGTTTTTTTACATCTGAGAACTTTGTAAACTCTAGTTTGTGCTTAAAGTTTTGAGTTAAGTACTTGTCAAATGTAAATCTGAACTTGCAGGTCATTTTTTTAGTTGGCGGCCTTGGTACAAGTTCAAATCCAGGTACAGGTTCAAGTCTTTGGGCCTTGATTTTGCTACATCACTGAAACTGATTCGCTCCTATGTTCTACTTTTTTCAGCCCATCATTACAATAATAATAACAATAATAATAAGGTTCTCCAACCAGTGGTCCTACTTTTTCAAACAGATAAAATGATCGTCCACATACTGCTGCTGTCTTAGGAACTTCGATTGCAGACACAGATGCTATAAAAACCTATCCCTGATTGATAATCAACACTCCACTCCTACAGCAAAATCTGCAGGAATAATCAAGCTCTGTGAAATATATTTTTGCAGGACACCATTAGTGTTAAACATTTGGTACACACAACTTCTGTAACATGGTACAAGTCAAAATTGTGGACACACCTTAAATTCTGTGCTTTTTTAAATAAAATAAAAAAATCAGCATTTTAAATTAATACCAAAGTCATCCAAAATATAAAGTTTTACAGGCAGGTGAAAATGTAAGATGGCAACCTCTTAAACATGGCAGCACTACTTCAAATATTTGAATCTGTAGCTGAAATGATTTGTGTACTATTTAAATTGAAAATACAAGTTGTATTCTACCAGATTTTATTTTATTCTAGGATCAAATCCTACATGTTTTCTTCCTTAAAGTTTTTCACCATAGTTACTTCTTGAATATGTACGTGAGTCATTTTTAGTTTGAATGTGGATATTATTATAAACCACTTCAATTTCTGAACTATTTCTGCCCGTGTCTACCTATAATTTACATTAGAATTGCGTAGATAATAGAATATATACCACAACTATTCTCTCTGGAGCAAAGCCCACTTTCACTCTTTATTGCTGGTCTGTGTAGCAATCCCACTTCTTTCTGAAAGCTCTGAGCCAGCTACAAGGTTTTGGCCTTCAAGCTGGTAGCCTTGGCAACAGGTACAAACTTTCCCTGCACTTGCTGTGCCTTGCCTTGGCCTTTAATGAAGTGGACTCTAGAGAAGTTCAAATCAATAAAAGAAGCATTACTTCACTAGACAACTTTGGATAGACTTGCTTGAGGTTCATGTGAGCAGAGCACATGTACGCTAGTACAGGGGTTGGACAATGAAACTGAAACACCTGGTTTTAGACCACAATAATTTATTGTCCCGACGGACAGTTCTGGTGGAAACAGGAGAGTTGAGATGCACATTGAATTCTGGTCTCATGTTTTTTGGATACAATCTGGGTTAGCACCCCAACATCCCTTTCAGACAGCTTCCTCTTAGTGTCCACAGTTAATCCTGTTGGATGTGGTTGGTCCTTCTTGGTTGTATGCTGACATTACCCTGGATACTGTGGCTCTTGATGCATCACAAAGACTTGTCTTTGGTCACAGATGCGCCAGCAAAACTGTGCACTTACCCTGCTAATTAAACCTTCACACTCTGCTCTTACTGGTGCAATGTGCAATTAATGAAGATTGGCAACCAGGCTGCTCCAATTTAGCCATGAAACCTCCCATACCTGTATTTGAAAATGCTGGAAGTAATAAGAAGTAAGCCGATGCCAATCTGCTTGACTTAGATGATTTCTGGCAGAGCAACGATGGGCCAGACTATGGGAAGAGAAGGAGCAGAGAAAAAAAACACTTTGATAACTTTCAGAGGTCTTCTCCGCAGTCAATCAACAGAAGAATGAACATTGATGCTGCTCCTCTTGGATAACATGCTGGAGCAATTTAGGGCAGATTTAGTGTCAGGAACACTCAGGAACGCCGGCTCTTTCTTGTTCCACCTGACCTCACAATCGTGAAAAGATAAACGTGAGAACAGCTGCCGCCAATCTCCCAGTCACCGGAGAGTTCACATATTACAATCCCTTCTGAGAGGAGGATCTGCAGACCTCTGTCTGATCCACTCTCTCGGTTTGAGATGCTTCCACTGCTGCTTTGAAAGTCTCGAGCAGAACATTCTCTATGAGGGCCATTTGTGTCTTGTGTTTGTGTGAGGGCACTTAATTGGTTTCCTGGAAGTCCAGCTGCTTGTGAATTCCCAAAAAGGACTCAATCAGGCCTCTTGAAAAGGTGAAGTTAACCTTCTTGACCTCACCTGAATGAGCAGGCCTGTTGACGCAGATGGTATCTTAGGCGGTTACAATGTAATTACTCGCATACCGTTCCGCACAAGAAGTCAACCATAGCGAAAATGTGCAAACAGAAGAGAAGGTGCAAAAATGTAGTTCACAGCTGAACATCAGAAGCTAAAGAAGAAGCTTCCGCTGACTTGGCTGATGGTTTGAATGGCGTAGGAAGGAAGATTCAACCAGGGATTTTAGACTATAGAGGGAATTGATTCATTTACCCTGAGAATAGCAAACCCAACATTTTGTGCCTGAAATTGACTGTGGGAGCAGCATACAGATCTGGAAATGGTTGGTTGCACATTAATATAAATGTTAAGGTTCATGGGGATTAGTCTTGTAGAAAATGAAATGAAACACAATTGCTCCAGAACTTTGCCTAATGATTCCTATCAGCTTGGAAACTTCCCGAGACGCCAAAATCTCATTCTCGCTGCACGGCCTCCATTACTAAAAGTTATGGTACATTTTGTTCACCCTGTCACAAGAGTTCTACAAGATTATAATAATAAGCAATATTCTGTGCAGTCTCTCGGCACACCCAGAAAAGTAGTCTGGAACTGGAATCCCGGTTTGCATCAGCATTTGCTAGTGAAGTGAAATTCTGGTTTAAGAAGTGAACAAACACCTTAAAGGTCTCCTTTATTCACATTTCTACTTCTTTTTTTTACGCCAACCTGGAGGCTGTTTTACAGAGCAGTGCCTGATGGGATGTGGTGGGCTAAAACTTTTCTAAAGTTAGTATACAGCAGAGGAGAAGAGATGAAAGAGTCCACCCTGGCTATTTGACCAGGGCTGCCAGTAAACAGAGAGAGCGTGTAGAAACCTGGAAGGGGGCTGATTTCCTTCGGGCTCTTTGAAACAATATTCCAGCCCACTCTAGGGACCTGTGAAGTCTGTGTATTTGAACAGTAGGTAGACTGACTCTATGCGGCAGATAGTGTTGAGGATATTTCTGTGTGTGTGTTTATATATAGACTATATTCTCACATTCACACAACTGGAAATGCACCAAGGGTATAAAACTGCTTTTAAATGAAAATAACAGGGATTTATCTGTTTACAGACAGTGTTGTATTCAAGATCCTGTATGGAAAAGAATATAATAAATTGACAATGTTTTCACACCAGTGATATTTTGTCTGGTTAAAACAGACTCTGGTTCGTTTGCACCCTAAGTTCAGTTTGTTTCAGCAGGTGTAAAAAAAAAAAAAAAAAAAAAAACTATAATCACATTTGTATTATATAGACCAAACAACCGCTTCAAGACCAAAGAAAGGAGCGGTGAACCTGGCCCGGTGCCAAACGAACTGCAGAGCGGATCATTTGTAGTAAGAACATGATCTGACCCAACTATCCAATGCACTAAATATAGCTGTGCAGGTGCAGTTTAACCTGATTAATTAGCCAGATAATTACTACTGCTATTAACTAATCCAGTCTCTATTGCTGCTCCATGCTAAATTGCTCTGAAATATGAGCTAGTCTGAAACGCAGAATCTTCTTTCTGTATTATGTTGTGTAAAAAGCAAACTATACATAAACAAGAGGAAAGCACTACACCAGGGCTGTCCAAACTACGGCCCGTTTCCTTTTTTGGAGCGGCCAGCGACGTATTTTAGAAATAGAATGAAAGTTGGCCCGCTGTTAAGCGGGTTTTTATAATGTGAGATTCAAAGTTTGAACGCTAGGTCTCAGAAACGGCGAGAGTGAAGTTTTAGCGCAGAAAAACGGGACAAAGAGTCTAAAAGAGGAGA
Organism: Astyanax mexicanus; assembly: GCF_023375975.1. Lineage (NCBI taxonomy): Eukaryota > Metazoa > Chordata > Actinopteri > Characiformes > Acestrorhamphidae > Astyanax > Astyanax mexicanus. The sequence continues at coordinate 20,124,984 of NC_064410.1, read as the reverse complement.
GGGTGTGCATTTTTAGCACAGAAAAACGGGCCAAAAAGTCTAAAAGATGAGAGAGTGTGCGTTTCTAGCACAAAAAAAAACGGGCCAAAGAGTCTAAAAGAGGAGAGTGTGTGCATTTCTAGCGCAGAAAAACGGGCCAAAGAGTCTAAAAGATGAGAGAGTGTGCATTTCTAGCACAAAAAAACGGGCCAAAGAGTCTAAAAGAGGAGAGGGTGTGCATTTTTAGCACAGAAAAACGGGCCAAAGGGTCTAAAAGTGGAGAGAGTGGCAGTTGTAGCTCAGAAAAATGGGCCAAAGAGTCTAAAAGCTGAGAGAGTGTGCAATAGTAGCGCAGAAAACGGGCCAAAGAGTCTAAAAGCGGAGAGAGTGTTCAGTTTTAGCGCAGAAAAAGGGTAATGAGTCTAAAAGTTCCCGTAATTAAGGAGTTTAATATTAAGAGACATCATGAAATGAAACATCAATTTGAAAAATCTTAGTTTACACAACACTGTCAAAGATAAAGATAGGAAGTCAAGTAAAATTGTGTGTAAATGAAAGTAATCATGAAAATGTATTATTTAAAGTGCTATATTTCATTATTTGCTGGCTTGTGACTTCAAATATATTTCTCCTTCTGGCCCCCAACAAAAAAAGTTTGGACACCCCTGCACTACACTAATTAGTTTATTAACTCATACAGACCAGAGAAATGAACTACAGTTGTGGAAAATACCTTTAATACCTCCTAATATCTTACTAAGCATCCTTAACCCATTCCATTTTGTTCTTACAGTTAAGCCCATAAATATTTGGACAGTGACACAATCTTATGATTTCATCTCTGCAAACCACCATGCTGGATTTAAAATAAAACAAATGAGATCAGTAGAAGTGAAGACTTTTAGGTTTAGTTCAAGGTGATGAACAAACATATGCTATGAAGTGTTTAGGAATTAGAACCATTTTTCTACAAAGCCTCTTTATTTCAGGGGCTCAGAAGTAATTCTGAGTGAGAACAAAGCAAATTAAGCAAATTAACTCTACCATGAATAAAATGTTCATTTTATGGATATCAGAAACACTGAATTTCAAACTTTCTCCTTCCTATCATTTTTGTACAGGTAGATCTTAGCTTCACCTGTCCAAAGAACGCTGTTCCAGAACTGGACTGGCTTCTTTACATTATTATTTTTTTTGGTAAAGTCTAATCTGGTCTTTCTATTAATGATGTGTAGCTTGTGGTTAACCATGTGTATTCACTCTCATTAAGTTTTCTCTTTATGGTAGACTGATATATTAATAAACCTCCTTCCTGGAGAGTGTTCTTCATTTTGGTGGATGTTGTAAAGAGCTTTTTCTTTACTATGGAAAGAATTCTGTGATTATCCCCCACTGTGGTCTTCTGTGGACATCTAGGGCTTTTTGAGTTCCCAAGCTCACCACTGTGCTCTTTTATACCAGAATGTACCAAACTGTTGATTTGGCAGCTGTTGAAGCTTCAAAGGCTTTTTTTGTTCAAACCCTTTAAAACCCTTTACAATTTGAAAGTCTATACTTCAGTTACATCATAACTGAAATCAGAAACATTGTGTCACTGTCCAAATACTTGAGCTGAACCGTATAATGTAAAGACTGTTTACATCTACGTGTAAACCCAGCTTACACAGAATATTATAAGAAGGTTTAGCAATGTTTTGAAAAGATTCTAGAAAGATTAGACTGTAACATTACAGAAATAATGTTCAGTGAACATTCTGAAAAGGTGTGACATAATAAGGGTTTGCATCACAACGTGATCGTGATCTGACCTTGATCCGACCAAAAGCCTAGGTAACAGATGTTATTAGAATAAAGTTAAATAAATAAATAAATAAAGTTTCCTGTATCCAATTTATTATACATTCTTTATTCCAGCTCCCCACTTTGGCTTCATCTCCCCTCAAACATACAAGTACATACTTGTATTTGAATTACCTCACTAATATACATATAATGGCATTTTACATTTCTTATATTCATTCTTTTATTTACATTTAAATATTTACTATAAAAAAACTTGCGTCTTAAGAAGAACAAGCGTGATTAATCGCAATAAATCAAAGTATATTGTTGTGATGAATTTGATTTATTTTTTAATCAATTAACACCACTAATAACATTAAAGGTCTCATTCCTTTCATTTTTCACTCACTTTAAAATGTGTAGTTGGGGTATCTAGTATGAATTAATGCCATAAAAAACAGTGAGCTGTTTTTTGTGAAAAATGTGGTCCGGTGTTTTTGTATAACTGTATAAATCTGCTTTATTTCACTCAATTAGAGATCTCTGAAGAAAGACGGGTGTGGGGCTCTTGCTCATGAATATTCATACATGCAAACATATGGCCTCTGATTGGCTAACAGGACTGCAGCAGAGAACGCCTACCTGCCCCCCCAACACCCCCCCCCCCAGTCAGTTTCACAGATCTAAAACTCAAGGGATAAAATGTTTTCAGAGATACAGCCTTAGCTGTAAAGATATAACACTTAGTGCTTTAGTTCTAGGTAAAGATAACCCTTGAGTTTCGCTTAACGTCAGACACTTTGCGTCGCTCGGCCCTGCGGCCAAAAGAAATGTTATTAATACTGTGGGGCGAGCAGAGGCAAACCGTGCTTCCCTAGTGTACATTTAAGGTCTGGGTAAAACTCGATCTCGGAATCAACCGGAGATCCAATTTAAACCTATAGTTACACAAGATAGCTACTGTTAACTAGCTGCTGTGTTGACTCTGCTGCAGCCCGGCTTCAGTTCTGTCTGTGGGTGGTCCTGAGGCAAGGTGGGCGAGGCCATGAACTCACGGGTTGACATAGACATGGTGCTTTTCCTGAACGACTCTTTTTTTTTTTTTAGGCTTTTTTTTTTTTAGCTACTGCAGACAATGAGGGCTGAAGAACAGTTTCATATGCAGCATGCATACACAACTTACAGTGACCTGTTGTATTTCACAAAGAACAAGAAAACGTTTATAAGATTTTAGCAGAAGGAGACTTTTAAATAAGAATATTCTAAGAACATCAAAAAACAGAAAACAGATTGACTGTTCTAAAAAAAAAAAAACATTAACTGTAACTACTAGCCAAAAATTGTGAATTGGGAATACGGTGAAACGGTATAATATATATTTGACGGGACATTTTTCTCCAGTGCCTCAGGCTCTCCCTAGAACCTTGCAAAAAACGCACTCATATGTTGTTTAGCAGCTGTTTCTGCAGCTGTGCCAGAGTTTAGCTAATTGACTTCTTTGGGGTTGTCTCTAATAAACAACCTGCTCTAGATCATTGATCAAGCACTGCTTGTGGGTAAAGCCCACTCTCTCTTTTTTTTCTTTTTTTTTTTTTTTTCAATGACAAAACGCTACATTTTCCTCTCCTTTAGTCTGCAAGTATGCATTCTGTTAAAGTACAGTGGGCAATGCACAGTGACAGCATGACTGATGATCATTACTTCTCCCAGCGAAACCCAAAATTCCTCATTTCAAGAACAGAGCATACGTTGAGCGTGCTTAATGACTTCTCCAGGAGCTGGAATTAAAATATTTACTCGCTCTGATTAAATTGGAGAGCTGGCCAGGTTTCAAGGCTGTGTTTTTTTTTCTTCTTTTTTTCCTCAGGCGTGCATTATCTCCTTTCCCCATACAATCAATCTTGCTTTTTCAGGATAAATTTGCTTTTTTGTTTCTGTAAAAATCAATTGACTCACAGGGTACGGCTGTTTATGCAACTGATCGGCTAGTTCCCATTAGCATTGAGCATTGAGAAAGCAGTGAGTTGCTATCGCTATCATCCCCCCCCCCCCCCCCTCCCTGTGCAGATCAATTTTTAAAATATAATCTGGGATGTCTGCCTTAAGATGAAGTAGCAATTACTGCTTCCTGCTGGGATGCAATCATGGCTTTATGGGCCAGAGTGGAGAATGCGGAAAAATGTGTGGATTTTGGGAAAAATGTTGGATAAAAACCAATAAGGCTATTGGGGAGTTGGGCGGAACTTATCTGGAGATCCTAATATGGAGCATTTGCATGGCTCCTTCTGGCTTGTAAAAATATGAAATAATTGGGCCCTATTGTACACCGTGCACAGGGCGTGTCACCATGCTCTTTGCTATCTTACACCCAGTCAAGTGTCTATTTTCACGCCTTGCACCCACGCCATCAAAATAGCGTCGGAGTTCAGGAATGAATATACACCAGGGCTGGACTGGGACAAAAAATCGGCCCCTCATAATCAGCAGAGCACAATGGACTTGTAATTTATGCATGTGGGGTTACAGAGAAGCATAATGTATCAACATGTTAAATATAAGAAGTTTAGTCTTTTGTTTTGTCTATTGGTAACTCCACCATTTTTGTCTGCTCTGCGTAATTCAATTGATTCTTTATTGTTTTTATTAAATACATGTGTCAGGGCCAGAGAAGAAGGAGACTTGTGCGGATACAAGTTAATAGCTTTATTAAAAGAGCAAGTTTGTACAAGGATAGTCAAGATGAGCAGGTTCAATACCAGTGAGATATACCACAGGGAAACCATACCATAAACGAGAGACAGTACAGGGTTCATACACGACCAGGTGGTATCACAGGGAAGGCAGTAATCCAATAACGATATAACAGTCCAGGTCACACACAGAAATCCAAAACACAGACGTAGGCACAAATCAAAGTCGGAAAAACACGAAAACAGGATCATACACGGAATATCAAACAAGGGCAAGAGAAACGCTTTGTAATGCAGGACGAACCAAACAATTACTCGGCAAGGTGTGAGCAAGAGCGTGGTCCATAAATACCAGGCCCCCAGCTTTTCCCTTCCAAAACGTGCCACCGGAAGTGTGCTGCTGAGGAATGAGAGGACCATTTGAGCAAAGCTGTCCATTCACTTCCATTCATTTCGAGGTGTCTTTGAACCAATAATAAATGTCTTTCCAAGCCGTTTTTCGATTATGACACGGCCTGTTTTCTTTTTTACAAATAACAGATTTTCTGTCTTTTGATCCATACGATTAATAATCTGTTCATAGCTTTAGAAAATAAAGTTTTTATACAACTAGGCTAACAATGACCTGAAAAAAACGCGACCCAAAATACCGTGCTGTAATGTTTAGAGAAGTTGCTCCTAATTTTTTAAAGTACGAAGTGATTGCCGTGGAATAGGGTCAAAGTAACCATTTAATATGCAAATATAATAATACTACTAACAGTAATAATACATTGTAGATAGTAAGAGAGTAGTAAATAGAAGTAAGATAGACCATGAGAATTATAATGTATAGACAGAACTATAGTTTATATTACACATTTATTATTATCATTACAGAGTTTCTAAATGCTTGTTATATAGACAAACTATGAATATTCTTCAGTAAATCCGTGGACTAATATTGGGTATCAGTAATTCTAGTTTATATCTGCTGTTCATTCAATAAAAGCCCCATTCTGGGACGGAATGGATCGTTTCTTACTGTGGAGTGAATAGTTCTGTGCAGCTCCTATAAACAGTACGGTTGTTTGCACGGCACGCGGAAGATTCGCGACATGCTGGCGCCTGCGCAATCTCTCACTTTCCTGGTTAACGCCCCACGAGAAGCCGATCAGGAAGTGACACGATTGGCCTCACCTGGCTCTGTTGAAATCAGTGGGATGGCTTGGTCCAGTTAATATATACCCCCAATCCCAAACCGCTCCCTACTCACTCCGCCTCTCTACTCCGCCTCCGTTTGCGCGTTCACGTGGAGTGCTCGCCACATTAAGGGCCGTCCCAAAGTGATTAGGACGGAGTGGGAGTGGACTATAAAACCCTCCAACAGCGAGTGTACACCAGAGCACACTCAACCACCACGCTCCACGGAAGTGCAGCTTAAAAAGGAGAATGGAGGAAACACCGTACAAATATAAGTTCCAACATCATTTTCAGCAAAAGTGTGTCAGACTGACGGGTCAAACGAAAATCTCTCCTCAAGCAGGTCTCTGGATTAATGTAGAGACGTAAAATGGGCACTGCTGAATTGATCTGGAAGTACAGCATCCTGCCTCGCTGCAAAGAGACATGTTTTAAATATCATACAGATGCTTGCTTTTATCTCATAAAAACTATTTGAATACACACCTCATTTTTATCCGCAAACAACATTTAGGCTGCGAATTTACCTAATGTATTTTCTTTACCACTGAACATACACATTAGATTGTAATGTCTATAATAGACTATCAGAACTATCGTAATAGACATTACTATCAATAACATTATTATCATATTTACACATTTTTTTTTTATTAAAACATAACTACACATTTGTACTACTTATAAAATAGTTACCACTTGCTGATGCAGTAATGCAGCACGATGTAGCAGGCACTTGCGTCTCCTGACAGCTCGTATTCCCGCTTGGAGATGCTGAAACGATATCAAAGCACAAGACATGACAGCAAGGCGTCTGTCGGTAGCCATGGTGACGGCAGCTTCCTTTTTCCGCTAGAAAGCAAAAAGGGCGACCCAGAGTTGACTCTGCCCAGAGTTATACCCTCCCCTTAATTGGAGGCACCCTTCACAGCACAGATTGTGACTTCATATGGAGTGTCACTCTGTCGTGGAGTGTTAGTGAGGAGGGAACGGTTTGGGAAAGGGCCATACTGTCAATGATGAATACTGAGGGGTAATCAGTACTCGGGACTTCCTGGAGGTGTCATGTGGTGTGTCATGTGATCGGAAGTGAGTGTGATGTCATGGTGTGGTGCGTTCTGGGTATTGTAGTTGGGAGCTTGGAAATCGCAGGTAGAGCTGAGTGTGGGGAACACAGGTGTGCTTTCCAGACATGACAACATGTCTAATAGGTATATATATTTTTTTAATTTCTCTGATATAACAGCTCAATTCTAATTCTGCAGGTTAAAGGTGCTTCCTCCTTTAAACAGCTATAACATGTATTTGTATTAGGCTACAAACAGGGCTGCTTTATTTATTTCAGTGTGGGCATACCTTTGCTAATATTACTTTTATATTTTTTACACTTACATTTTAAGTGAACTGATCATTTATCAGAATTAAAATCTATTATTTTACTTGTTTTAGTGTTTTTTAAAACATGTTGATCCACAGCATAGAGGCTATAAATTCAAACTATGCAGCCTTTCAACACACCTTTAACCTAAATATCTAAAATAAAATGATGTATCCTAAAATACACACTTGCTGCTCATCCAACACTTCTCAGTCTTGACTGTTTGCTATTTTCTCAGCCATTGCTCATCATTCTCATGTCAAAGTCCCTGTATAATCCTAACTTTACCAACGTTACCTCCATCACCTCAAAGTCCCTGTGTAATCCTAACTTTACCAACGTTACCTCCATCACCGCATTTTCAGCCGCACAAGGCTTATTTTTTTGAGGCCTCATGATACCAAAAACACACCGACATGCCCCTAAATCCAGCTGTGCGTTATGCAATTGACCGGTGCGCTATAGGTCACTAAAATAGGGATTGATTTTGTCTGGTGTGCTTCTGTTGTTTGCTGTTGTTTTGTCTCTCTACATAAGCCATGTCTAATGCTGATGGATCTGTACGCTCAGACAGCGTGCGGACACAACAGAAGGACTGGAGAGGTCAGACTGTCCTATAGACGGTTCACTGAAGAGTCAATAAACACAGGAGCCTGCAGTACCCAGTCAGTAGTTGTTTAGTCTGCAATGGATTTATTTACTTACTCACTTTTAAAGCTAACGGCTTTGATGTGGTTTTTGCTTTGTCAGCTGCTGTATTGTTTTACTCTTGTTTTGTTCTGTTTTGTTCTTTGTTTTCTTTGCTAAAACAAAGTTCTTTTCATTCGTTTGTTTATTTGTGTTTGTGTATTTTGATGTTTCTACCTGTTTTGTGTTTTAGCCTTGACTGATTTGTTTGTGTTGGGTTGGCAAAAGCAGGTAGTAAATCACTAAATTTAATGATATTATAACAAATTTATACTGAAAAACATTGTTTTTAAAGAAAATATACAGTGGCGTGAAAAAGCATTTGCCCCCTACACATTTCTTTTGTTTTTGCTTTTTTGTCATACTGATATTTTTAAAATTCTCAAACAAACTTTAATAACTTTAAAAAGATAACCTTAGTAAATATAAAAAGCACTTTTTAAGTTGCCATTGGCGGCAACAACTTCAGTCAAGCTTTAATGATAACTGGCTATGAGTCTTTCAACTCTCTGTGGATAAATTTTCCACTCTTCTTTAATTGTTTTAATTCAGACACAATGGAGGGTTTTCCAGCATAAAAAATCCTGTTAAAGATCATCCTTAGCATCTCAAACAGACTTTAAGTAGGCTACTCCAAAACCTTTATTTTATTTTATTTTTTTAAGCCATTCAGAGGTGGATTTTTGTGTGTTTTGGATCATTGTCCTGCTGCAGAACCCAAGTACGCCTGAGCTTGAGGTCACGGACAGATGGCCGGATATTCTCCTTCAGGATTGTCTGGTAAACAGCAGAATTACTGGCCTGAAGCAGCAAAGCAGCCCCAGACCATCTCAACACTACCACCACCATGTTTTACATTCAGTATGATGTTCTTTTTCTGAAATTGTGTTAGTTTTATGCCAGAAGTAATGGGACAAACACTCCTTCCAAAAAGTTCCACTTTTGTTACATCAGTCCAAAGAATATTTACCCAAAGTCCTGGAGATCATCAAGATGTTTTTTGGCAGATGTGAGACGAGCCATTGTGTTCCTTTTGTTCAGCAGTTTATTTGACTTGGAACTCTCCCAGGACGACCATTTTCGACCAGTCTCTTTCTTTCTTTCATTAAATGTTATTCTGGGTTCTTTTGTGACCTCCTAGATGAGTTGTTGTTGCCCTTTTGGAGTAATTTCTGAAGGCTGGCCACTTCTGGGAAGCTTATATATAATTCTCACTGTGGTCCCGAATACAGAAATGACTTTAGAAATGACTTTGTAACCTTGTCTAGTTTGATATGTTTCAATGACTTAGCATAAAGTGCTGCTTTTTAAATATTTTTTCAATCCTAGCCAGTAATTCTATTCTTATCCTAGCCATTTTACTTTTAACAAATAATATTAAATTGCATTATTATATTTTTTTGCCAAAAATGGAGACATTTACACTGTTAAAACCATAATACTTTACAAAAAGGGTACATTGATTAACAGTAATTACAACAGGATGTCTCCTAACTAATAACTAATTATTCATTGAATCTAGTTAAGACATTAATAATCATTTCAACATTTTTAACATGGAAGACCGGTGACCCAGGAGTGACAGGCTTGCTGAAGTTACTCCAAAAGGGCATGGCCAGCTCATCCAGGAGGTCCCAAAATAACCCAGAACAACATCTAAAGAAATGCTTTTTCTTTAGATGTTTTTGGTAGGTGTGTCTGGCATAAAACTAACATATAATTTCAGCGGGAAAAAAAATCCATTACTAGAGAAAGAGAATGAGAGAGAGAAAGAATTCCTTGTATAACCCTCTATATATTCTGAACTAAAGTATTTCCACCTACGTACTGTTCTTACTCCAAAACTGTACATAATAACAATAACAATGTTTCAATAAATCATTGCCTTAGACTAATCTTAAGCATGTGAGCAGGTATCTTTCTTTATTCCATATCATTCAGAAGCAGCAGCAGACTATAATTGCTCTGTAATTCCATAAATCCGTCTATTGATGTGGGAATCCCAGTTAAAGGTGCTGCTTGTGCTTCTCCTGCCTCAGCCTGGTGCTAAATAAGTAAAGTCCGCTGTTTATTGTGATAAACTTTCTCAGCAGTGCTTCGCCTGGAGGTTTGCTTCTTCCCGTTGGCTGATGAATAAATTATTAAACTGTGTACTAATTAAGCATTTGGAATGCGAGCCACTAAGCAGAGTTTATCAAGACCGAGACAGAGAGTTACACGGATTACAAAAAGAAAAAAAAATATCAAACTGACATTGATTAACAAAGAATCATCATTGTGGCTACACTCCCGCCAATTACATTCTTTATCTCTAGTAGCCCATCTGCTGTTTAAATGCATCCTCAGAGATAAAGCAGAAATTAAACTACGCATATGTGGTTAAACGTACAGGATGAAACACTCTGATGAGTCTCCATACACTTTTCAAAGGAGTTTTTTTTTTTTATTATTATTATTGCTTCTAGAACATTCCCAGCTTGGCTAAGGTCTGAGGATACTCTGCCAGAGCAGTTGTCAGTGTTTTATTTCTTATTTAATATTTTTACGTGTTTCTTAAAGAAAATTCATTTAAATGTTGTTTTTTTATATTGGTTTGTTTGATAAGGGCAATAATAAAAATATTTTTTTGCTTTTTCAGTTTTTAAAACACCTCCATTAAATGTATGAAGCAACATTTCACAAATGGAAAATTTGAACACAAACCACAAAGACAAGATTGTAATAATGATTGAAGTGACTGTTGTATAAAGTTACAATATTCCATTTATCTAAACATCTGGAATGATAATATGCTGAAAATTGTATATGTTGCTTTGGACATTCTACCATAAACAATCCACAACTGTAAAGTCATCTAAAAGTGATGGAAAAAACTTGAACTGGGGGTGAACTTGAACTGGTATGCATTTCTCTCATACCACCATACCACTAGAGGCGCTGCGGAGCATTGTGCAGAACAGAACCGTCAAAGAAGAGAGTCAAACACTGGTCTAGCTCCGTCCTGCAGAGAAATCAGAACACCTCCTGCTGCTGTTTCTACTGTATGAGTGTGTTTTTATCCCAGTAAAATAGAGCAGTAACTAAAGCGCTTTTAAATATATTAATACTGTAGCTTGAAGGATGATTTGAATGTATTTGTTAACTGGAGAAAAAAGGGAATTAAAGCTGATTTAAATACTGTAATGCCTCTAATGGCTTCAGGAATTACATATAGTACATTGATATTAAACTTGTATCTAACTTTTGCAAGAGAACTTTTGAGAAATATCTCTTTCAATACTTAAACGCTGAGTGTTTTAGGTTTGTTTATAGCGTTTATGGAACTTTTTTTTATATATTTAATTTTGTAAAGGGAACCATGTGAAATTGGTTGGCATATCTATTTTTAAGGTCTATTGTTTACATTCTTTAGCTATTTTTCTGATAATAAAGTCTGATTTCTTCTTATATTGTGTAATTTTGTGTGACAAATTAAACCTAATCAAAAAATACTAATCAAAGCCTGAATTTAAAGCCTTAGTGTTTTATATTATATGTACTCCTAACAGTACAGTAACTCACAAACCTATATTAAAGCCCAGTCAATTAAAAAAATAATAATAATAATAATAAAAATACAGTGAAACCGTCAGAATTTTGAAAAATACAATGATATGCATTTTTGGCCATACCGCCCAGCTCTAATTTTATAGTAGAATATTAGAGTCTAAAATTGTACTATAAGATCTAGATAGCAAATAAATCCAGTTAACTAAAATGTTGGAAGCGTTGGAAGTCTGTGTTTAATATTTTATATTTCATATTGGCTTTTTTATTCTGATGGACAACAGCTCCTAAACAGTGTTAATAGTGTTATGTGCAACAAATTATTTAATAATAAAGAAAATACATGACGTCCATTGCAATGGATGCAGGGTCTGAAAGGGTTAAGGTTAATAACTAAAAAGGCATGTTATAGAAACACATAGTGACTTCTAGCAGATATCTCTTCTGATTGGTAGAGATGGAACAATCATTTTAGTTTAGGCCCTAGAGCATCCTTCCAGAATAAAACAGTCATTTATAAAAGCATGCGCTCAAACACAGGCTTATCTGCTTTTAGGGTGGGGTCTACTGCTTTTATAAAGTGGTGTCAAAATGCAAAATACCAACATTTAATTTATGTTTAAATTATTATCCATGCAATTTTTGACTTATTTTTACTATTATTATCATTATCAGGAATACCCCAGACCCTGAGATAGGGTGGTTGAGAGGTGCAAAGACTTGTTATGGACATGTGAACAAGGTAGAGACAAGGTAAAGATGGTATTTTACTGGATGGAAGATTGAGAGCAGATGATTTCCCCATCGTAAATTTTTATTTTATTTTAACACCACTTCCTGTCCCTGATTCTACCTGATCTATAGCTCATTGCATTAGTATATACAGTGTTGTAAACCAGTGTTTGCCCGCTACAGATTTCTTTTGACATTGATGTCAGTCTGGAAAAGGTTGCAAAGTCATTTCAAAAGCGTTGGGACTCACAAATGGATAAAATAAACAGAGGTGAATCTTTGCATGAGTGACCGGCCTACTGAAATTACTCTAAAAGGGCATGGACAACTCATTTAGGAGGTCACAAAAGAACCCAGAACAACATTTAAAGAACTGCAGACCTCACTTTACTCACTTATGGCCACTGTTAATGATTCAATAATAAGAAAGAGACTGGTCCAATATGATCTCCATAGAAAAAAAAAAACACTGCTGACCAAAAAGAATACAGAGGCCTGTCTCACATTTGCCAACAAGTCTTTGGACTGACGTGAAAAAGTTGAACTTTATAGAAGGTGTGTGTCCCGTTACATCTGGCATAAAACTAACACATAATCAGTTTAGTTTAGGCCCTAGAGCTTCCTTCCCTAAGATAAGATAATAGTGACTTAAGTGTGCTCTACAAAAAGGTTGAGTAGAAGCCTTTAGAGTTCATCATCATTTTGCATAGCTGATAAAATTATTTATGGAATTGATTGCATAATTAAATAAGGAATTACATTTACATTCTGTATAGACAAAAACAAAATGTATTGTTAAAAAATATATTTTTGGCAAAAAAATTGATTCATAATCATGACATTTTAACATTTTGATGTGCCAAATCAAGCCATTGTTCTTCAATAAGACACTGATCTTTGTCACACCTGGTGCTGATGGCACTTCTATTCCTCCTGCACCTGTGTCTACCACTGATCTCCCAACTCTTGGCTCCATTGCCCAGAATGCACCACACTTATCTCTCATTTCGTCACTCATTTACCTCCCTTACATGACTGAATACAATACATCTTCCAGACTGAAATCACCCGAGTATTAATTTCACCTGTTCCCCCCTGTATATATCCCTGCACTTTGCTCACTCACTGCTGAGTATTAGATTGGTTTTGTCTGTCTTCAACAGAAGAAAATACACCTTTTGGCGAGTCCTGACCTCAACCCTATCCGAACACATTTAATGACCAATTTATGCAGAAATCCAAGTAATCCCAAAGAGTTCTCATACTTTTTTCTTGCAACTGTTTTAATGTAGCCTTATTATCATTTTGCAATAGATTTGGTCCGGTTTGTAGTGTCCAGTAAATGCCAGGCACTGACATTTAAACCCAGTGCTCACTGGCCACCAACCAAAACCTCCCTTTATGAATTTTCATCAAGATCTCATGCACTCATAGAACTCGTAAGTCTTCTGCACAGCCAAATGGACTGTTTCCCATCCATCCAGCGCCAGCCATAATACTGCAGCGTCTTTGTCCGGTATATCATCCTCCTGTGTCCTTGCTAACAATCCTAAATCACACTATTTCAGCCTCTGAATCTGCCTCCATCCCTTAGTGTCTCTTCCAAAGAGCCTGCAGCCCTGTGCAGAGATAGTAGGCCCTCAGTGATCTATGGGGATCTTCTTACTCTCATTAGTGTCAACGGGGGGAGCGGACCCATCCCATGCTGATCTGCCTTTTGTGCCGTTCCATCTGACACTCCTGGGGCTGTACCAGTCTTTCTAAGGCGAGGCAGACAGGAAGAGAGAAAAAAAAGAGAGAAAGAGGAAAAGAAATAGAGAGGATGGACTAGTAATTCTCTCTCTCTCTGGTCCTATCAGCCAGGAGGCCATTTCCATTGAGTGCAGGCTTGTGCTTCTGAAGGGGGTCCGGTGCACTATCAGACGAAAGGAGCTGAAATTGAAGTGAAAATGCAGCCACTGAGTCAAATGTAGTCCAATCTCACTTAAAGTGCGGAAGAGAGAGAGACAGAGAGAGAGAGAGAGAGAAAGAGAGAAAGAAAGTGCTCTCTGAGAGCTGATCACATTTAGAAAATCTTATATTCTGTGGTAAAATAAAGTGCAAGATGGGAAAGCGCAGAATAAAACAGTCATTTATAAAAGCATGCGCTCAAACACCGGCTTATCTGCTTTTAAAGGGTGTTAGACACAACATGGGGTCTACTGCTTTTTTTAAATGGTGCCCAAATGCAGAATACCAACAATTAATTGATGTTTAAATTATTGTTTATGCAATTATTGACCTCTATTATTATTATCAGGAATATCCCAGACCCGGTGGTTGAGAAGTGCAATGGCTTGTTATGGACGTGTGAACAAGGTAGAGACAAGGTAAAGATAGTATTTTACTGGATGGCAGATTGAGAGCAGAGGACTGATTAATGTTCTTCATTCTAAATTGTTGTTATTTCATGAATATCAGTATATTCATTGTTGTGAAAAAAGTATTTTCACGCGCTACAGGTTTCTTTTGACATTAGCATCAGTCTAGAAAAGGTTACCAAGTCATTTCTAAGGTCTTTGGGCGAACCACAGTGAGAGGTATTATTCACAAATTGATAAAACATGAAACAGGAGTGAATCTTCCCATTAGTGACTGGTCTACTGGTCTACTGAAATGAGAAAACTGAAAAAACAACAACCTCGATAGGACTGCAGGCCCACTTCTCTCACTTAAGGTCAGGTTTAATGATTCAATAATGAGAATGAGAAATGGTTTCCAAGGCCTTTCTTACATTTGCCATCAAAGTTGGGAATCTTAATGATTCCCAGAACTTTGGGTAAATAAAATGTGGCCGGATGAAACAAAAGCTTAACTTTTGTCTAACACAATTTCAGAAAAAGTACATCATACTGAAAGTAAAATATTGTGGTGGTAGTTTGAGGGTCTGGGGCAGCTTTGCTGCATTAGGACCTACACAGCTTGTTGTAATTGTTAGACCCATAAAGAAGAAGTTTGAGACGCTGTGGCATGATCCTAAACCGACTGGTTCATGCTTATAAACCCTCCAATGTGGCTGAATTTAAGCCCAAGCCTATTTTTGTTTATTACAAGTCAGTAGAGCATCATAGTGATTTTGAAGCTGGTATAGGTCAAATTGCTTGTAAACATTTCAAAACATTTTTTTTTTACATCCCTACAACAGTCTGGGGAAAGAGGTCACATGTTCTGCCGTAGCAAATCAGGGGCTCTATGAACTCTAGCCATTAGAGATTATCAATCATAGTAGGAGCTCTTAGAACTACAACTCGAAGTCTACAGTGTGTCTTTTAGTGAGTTCATGTGTAACTGCCTTTGTGGCACCACATTGCGGGTGTTCATGCAAGACGTGGTGCCGTTATGCCGTTTCATGGGGTAACCAGAAGAGAACTGATTATACCCTACTTTCCCTCTCATAAAAGCACCCTGTGTCTGCACTTAACACATTACTTTAATTCGAGGATGGTGGAGAAAATGTGGCCTAATTTGAAGTCGATTTGCAGCTATTGTGCATTTTTTTTGCTGTTTTTTTATGGGGAGGAAATGCAACAAAATGAGCCAGGAAAAATCTATTGCAAAATCATTTGTTCAGTCGTTCCATTTCCAGCCCCACCACCACAGTAGAGAACCAGTGTGTGGCATCTCCTTCTTCTTCCCTCTTCCTCTCTTGGGTCCCCCCTACAGTAGAGAATTGTAATTTACACCTTGAGGGACCCTCATCAGTTTACACATACATTTCTGAACAAGACATAGAGAACCAGTAAACATGACTGGGATTTATGCTTCTTCAAGGATCCATTGTTCAATTAGTAGCCTGGATCGTCAATGCAATGAAGCTATTCGACTTATTAAAGGTCCATAAAGCATCACAGTGATTTGGAAACTGGTATGTTATTGTAAAAATTATAACAATAAAACAACAGAACTAGCACTTAGAAGTACGTAGAACATAAAATCTTTTTTGGGTCTTTTAGTGTAACTGCCTTCACGACACCATGGGTGTTAGCAGAATTCATATATGCTGTGAGGTGTTATGCTGTTTCATGGTGTAACCAGAAGAACTGATTATAACCTACTTTTCTCATAATACTACACTGTGTGTGCACTTTACACATTACTTTAATATGCGGAAGGTGCAGAAAAGGTGTGAAAATTGCAGTTTCATGCTCCTAGGTTGAAAAAATATGGAGTTTTGCCTTATAGTTTATTATGTTGTTTTCAATTAAATGAATAAATCATTTTATCTTAATTAGTATTTAGCACAATCAATAAAGTATTCAGTTAACCTGATTTTGGATGATTTTCATATGTAAACCTGTGGAAGACACCTTAGGCGTATGCGTAAACCCTAAACTTGGGTGTAGAGGCTCCAATGGCATTTTTTTTTCTTTAAAATCCGTGGTTTTCTTTTAGTACTTGTTGCATTTTGAAGATAAGTGTAGGTTACAAAAGTGCTGGCTGACGCAAGTTCAACGACAAAAAGACGTCAAGAAGCTTGTTCTTTAGGGTATAAACTTTAGGGTATAAACTTGGGCGCAGAGCCAGAGGAAGTCAATCAGGAAGGTGAGTCAGAGTGTATGCTCTGGCAACCCTGAGAAGGCAGATGGTCTCTGGGCAGATGAGGCAGGGGTCTCGAGATGCTTTGCAACAACTAGAACTCTGAAGTCTCACTTTGAAACGTTGAGGTTTTTCCCATGTTAAACTTTCTTTCTTTATTTCATTTTTTTCTTATCCATTTCTGACCAAAAAAAATGTTTTGCTCAGAAGATTCTTTAAAAAAATCTGGCAAAGCTATTTTTGGACCGGGATTCTTTTTTTTTTTTTCTTTTATAAAGTCTTACGCCAAGATACTCATGAATTCATCAGAGCAGATAATAATCTTTCAGGTTTCCCTTATAAAGTAGTAGAGAATTGCAATTCACACCCTAAATAAACCTGCATTACACATGCATTTCTGGACAAGCTAAATGATAAGAGATACAGAACCAGTGATACAGATCCAAGGATCCCTCGTGCAGTTAGTAGCCCATTAAGCCTGTATCAGCAATAAAAGTAAGGCTATTACTATCTCTTCATTACAGGTCAGTGGAGCATTACAGTGATGATGCTTGTATAGGTCAAATTGCTTGTAAACATTTTACATTATTATTTTTTTTTTTTTTTTTACATCCCTTTACAACAGTCTGGGGAAAGAGGTCACATGTTCAATCTAATACTAACCTGCTTTTCTGGTTGAATGCAATCTGTTTGAATATCCTAAGAGCAACGTTTGCAGAAGTACTGTGCAGTTGCTGTAGCAAATCAGGGGCTCTACGAACTCCAGCCATGGAAGATTATTATCAATCATAGTAGGAGCTCTTAGAACTCAAAGTCTACAGTGCGTCTTTTAGTGAGTTCATGTGTAACTGCCTTTGCGGCACCACGTTGCAGGTGTTCATGCAAGACGTGGTGCCGTTATGCCGTTTCGTGGGGTAACCAGAAGAGAACTGATTATACCCTACTTTCCCTCTCATAAAAGCACCCTGTGTCTGCACTTAACACATTACTTTAATTCGAGGATGGTGGAGAAAATGTGGCCTAATTTGAAGTCGATTTGCAGCTATTGTGCAATTTTTGGCAAAGAAATGAGCCGGGAAAAAAATATATTGCAAAATTGTCCTGTGGCTCCATCTCCAGCACCACCACCACCACAGTAGAGCACCAGTATGTGGCATCTCCTTCTTCTTCTTCTTCTTCCTCCCTCTCTCTCCTCTACTGACAGAATACTAGTCTCTACCCATCCATCAGACTGCACTCACACTGGGCAGTGTTCCCCACCCTCCCCTCTTTCGCAAAGCCTGATGCTATAGGGGCTACGTGATTGACAAGATTAACTGCGAGGTTCTCTCCTTGCCACACATGAGTTTACAGCCTCTGAGACAGAGAGAAGAAGAAAGGGAGGGGATAAAAGAGGTTGAGAGCCTTGACCCCAACTCAGGCCGGCGTTCGGTCTGCCTCTCGTCACAGTTTAATAGCTGTGGCACCAGCGTATGCCTGTGCTGCACACAAGAATCTGGAGTGACTAACAAGGCTGAAAATCCATGGTGAAAAAAGTTGTTTTGTTGACCTTTTCTGCCAGGTTGTGCCAGCCAACAGAGCAAGCAGCCCAGCCTTGCCCACGGCCTTACGCTTTCTTAGCCGATAAATGAATATAAATGTGCCAGAACCGCACCTTTAGCGCGGCAAACACACCGAGCTAAAGTCTGTAAAACACCTCGCGGCCGCCCTTAGAAGTTCCCAATGCATTTTTTTTTTCGGGGTCACTCAGACCTCATTTATTGTCTGAGCCGCTGTTCTCCGTGAAAGCCTCTCCCGAGCTAAGACAGATATGGCTTCCTGAAGGTGACCCCATTACAGAGAGAAGATGGAGCTAAAATGGCACGGTATCACTTCGAGAGAAGAAAAAAAAAAAAAAAAAAGAAGCAAACTGGTTTCCACAGGGATACAGGTCCCTCTCCCCGAACCAGATTAACGTCACTGTTTCTGCCTCTTATCTGTAATGAAATTCCGAGGTCGTTCTTAACATTTGTCCTTACGTGAGCGTTTCATGTGCTGAGAGATCTCCATAACCTTCCATGTGCCACTCTTCCAATACGATTCCATTTCAAAGACTAGAAATTGAAAGCCTTCCCTTTCTCGGCTGGATTCAGACACTTGATATACGGATAATAGTGGAATTTCTCTGTTGTATTGAAACCAATCCTTGCTCCATATGTATTACAATATAACTTTTATATAAAGAAAAAAACAATCAGAAGAAATGTAAGCGAGTATGTGAAATAGCTACAGTGCAATTTTCAACACTGGATAGAGTTTTCTTCCCCAGACGCGAATCTCACATGGGTTGACAGATTGACACACGGTAGCAAGCGACGACAAGTCTGACTCTTTAGCTGATCAGTGATTATATATATATATATAAATATATATGTAGGTTTTAGTGTCCAAAACGCCTGCTTCTATGGTGGTGGTGGTAAATTACCCAGATAGGGACAGCAACCTTCATGAAGCTCAGTGATTACCTGCTCAGCAAAAAAATAACCAACTGACCTGTTTCCATGGCTGCAGCCCACTTGTGTGAATGCTGTTGTCTACACCTGGTAGAAGGTGGTGGGCAGGTTCGGAGGCCACATCAAACCTGTCTGAAGTTCTGTTTACAAGAGATGTCAGCGCTTAAACTCTGTGTCTCTAAGGTTGGTAGGCCAGGCATGCCTCTACTGCACTATGTAACTTTGGTGAAACAGGCCTGACAACACTTGTAAAAAGCTTACTGCTCCACAACTGTAACCTGTTATACTACTTTACTGCACCAGTCCAGCGGCTCTGTATCTCTATGCTTTAAAAAAAAATCACATTTGTAAGAATGGAAAGCATGGTGTGTCTTTCCTGCTGTGAATTACTGAAATACTTTTTTACCTGTAGGGGAACTTCAATTTTGCCCTGTAATTTTTTAATGTAACTTTAGTAAAACAAGGTGCCCAGATGTCTTGGACTAAGAATACTCTAGACTCATTCTCTAGACTCAGAGGAAGCTGTCTGAAAAGAATGTTTGGGTGCTAACCCGGATTGTATTAAAAAAAAACAACATAAAACCACGGCTGCCAAAATCACGACAGAATTCAATGTGCACCTCAACTCTCCTGTTTCCACCAGAACTGTCCATTGGGACTTATTGATTTAAACTTGGCCTTCCATGGCCTGCATTGTTTGACCTGCCCACAATTTTGACAGGTTAAATTCTCGACTCTATCCTCTCGGTCCTCACTTCCCCATTGGTACAGATGAATAAATAGCTCTTCAGAATGTTCATTAGTGAGTCCTTCAGCCTCCTCAGTGTGCCTAATCTTTTTTTTTTTTTTTTACTAATCAGAAAGCTCTGAAATATGAAGTATGTATCTCTCAAAGGTGTCAACATCACAATTCCCCCCTGGCAAACTTTTAAGTATTCCTCCCCCTGCAATCCAGCTCCAACTTATCCTATTAGAAAATGCGCTCCGAAGTCTGCGCTGCCAAAATAATTCATGAATATCAATACCAGAGTGGTGGCTTTCGCTTTGAAGTGGCCCTTTGAATGCGAGATATTTGTCTGGCTGTTTGGGGCGCAGGCAGAGGCCGCTTCCCCTTCATGTTTTCCTTTAGATGTACTGCTTGAAGACCCCCACCTCTCTCTCTCGCTCTCTCTCTCGCTCTCTCTCTCGCTCGCTCTCTCTCGCTCATTCTCCCGCTTTTTCTTTCTATCCCCTGAGAGGTTCCTTCTGTCTCATCTCCTCCTCTGCTAGCAGAGAGCCTCCCTGGACGCCGGTCTTCTCCACAGCTGAGAAATTCAGCTCGCGACTCTGTGGAGAGCAAAAGGCTGTGGCTGTCATAAAACCAAATTGCATGGCAGTTTAAACGGCTGACTCCTAGAATTAGTATCAAATTTCATTACAGAGCTCGTATTTAAGAGCTCCATCAATCGCTTTCCTGTCACGTATTCAAATGATCATTTAGGAATTGAAAAAAAAAAAGGCCCAGGTGAAGAAAAACCCAGTGTACAAGTTTAGTTCTTATTTACAGCAGCTTCCTTCCCTTTTTACAGAGGTGTATTTTTTATGTGAACGGAACAGTGCAACATTATGTGTGAAATTATGTAGTGAGCCAGATAATATTAGGTAAGCACCTAATATAGGGAGAAAAAGCTCTGTTTACTGGGCCATGTGGTATTTGGTGGAGAATTTTTTTCTTACCACAAAGTATCTGGTGCTCACCATATACAGTAGTGTTCACTAAATCAACACATATTACCTGGTGCTCACTAAATTGACACATTATCTGGTGCACACCACACAGTATCTGGTGCTCACTACATAGTATCTAGAGTTCACTACATACAGTATTATCTTTTGTTCACCACTTTAAATATGGTGCTCACCATCTCTTCACATAGTATCTGGTGCTCATCACACAGTATCTGGTGCTCACCACTTTTTATCTAGTGCTTACCACCTCACCAAATAGTACCTGGTGCTCTCCAAATACTATATTATGCTCACCACCTCAATACATAGTATATAAAGCTCTCCACACAGAATCTGGTGCTCTCCACATAGTATCTGCTGCTCACCACTCAATATCTGGTTCTCACCACATATCTGCCACTTACTACATAATATCTTGTGGTCACCACTTTATATCCGATGCTCACCACCTTACCAAATAGTGTTTGGTGCTCACCACTTATATCTGGTGCTCACCACCTCACCACAAAGTATCTGGTCCTCTGGTCCATAGTATCTCGTGTTCACCACCTCAATACACAGAATATATAGTGCTCACCACCTAGTATCTGGTGCTCACCACCTCACTATAAAGCTAGTATATAAAGCTCTCCGCACAGAATCTGGTGCCCACCCCATATTATCTGTCATTCACTACATAATATCATAAGGTCACCACTATATCTGATGTTCACCACCACAATACATATAATATGTAGTGCTCACCACCTAGTATCTGGTGCTCACCACCTCACTAAATAGTATGTAAAGCTCTCCACACAGAATCTGGTGCTCTCCACATAGTATTTGGTACTCAACACACTGTATCTGTTGCTCATTATAGAATATCTTGTGGTCACCACTTTATATCTGATGCTCACCACATATTATTTGGTGCCTCAATACTTAGAATACATAGTGCATACCTCATAGTATCTGGTACTCACCACATATTATTTGGTGCCTCAATACTTAGAATACATAGTGCATACCTCATAGTATCTGGTACTCACCACATACTTACATCTTGTAATACATCATGTGGTCCCCACTTTATATCTGGTGCTCATTACCTCACCACATAGTATTTGGTGCTCACTGCATAGTATCTGGTGCTTACCACATAGTATTTGGTGCTCACCACCTCACCACGTAGTGTCTGCCACTTACAACATAATATCCTGTGTATAACATTTTATATCTGGTGGTCACCACCTCACCACATAGTATTTGGTGCTCACTGCATAGTATTTGATGCTCACCACATATTATTTGATGCTCACCACCTTAATGCACAGTATATGAAGCTCTCCACATAGTATCTGGTGCTTACCACATACTATTTGGTGCTCACCACCTCACCACATAGTGACTGCCACTTACAACATCATTTCCTGTGTTTACCATTTTATATCTGGTGGTCACCACCTCACCACATAGTATTTCGTGCTCATCACTTCAATACACAGTATTTGGTGCTTGCTACATAGTATCTGATATTAACTACATAGTATTTCATGATTATCATATTCTATCTGGTACTAACTATATACTAACATAGTACAGTATCTGGTGAGCACCACTTTTTTTTTTACAAAATGATCCCGTGTCCCTTTTCTGTGGTAAAAACACAAACAGACAGGCACTCTGCACCTTTGGGACTTATGTTGCTACACCAATTACTAACCGCATCTCTGTAAACATTCGATTCCAGCCGAGCATCCAGCCCTTTCAGTCAGAACACAAACCTCTGCTCCTTCAGAACACGGCGGCTGCCTCTTCATCTTGTTCTGTGTTTATGTAACAGCGCTTTTGTATTCAGCCTGCGCTGCATCTCTTGCTGTTTGCTGCTGATTACCGGAGCCGCTGCCGCTGCTGCTGCTGCTGAATCCCTCTGAATCGCAGCAATGAAAGGCCATCATACACAAAGCATCAAACACAGAGCGGAGCGCCCAGAGACGTCAGGTAGGCGCAGTCGCAGAGCCTTGACTCCTGTCTCCCAGTCAAAGTCCTCCAGCGTTTGGATCTTTAATATTAGTCCCACAGCCAGCCCACAGCCAGGGAAGATGAAAACACGGCGACACGCTGAGTATATTATTCACAGCGGCATTGAACTGCTTCACTGTACCGAGCAATTGGCCTGATCAAGAGCTCGCTTCAAGGGCCTCGCTGTACAAACTCCAATCAATTGGCAATATGCCAGAGTCACAGGTCAGCTTTTTGTGGATTTTGTGGATTTGTCTGACTGAAAAATATAAAAAAGGTTTTGTATAAAGCTGTGCTCTAATTTTGGTGCTTAAATAAAGAGATCAGGCGCTAATTAAAGCGGCACCATTTTGCTGATGCTAATGCTGAGCAATACTAAGCAATGTACTGAAGAATATGATATCCATTTCTTTCTTAAACAAAAACAAAAAAAAAGGTCACTTATTTCTTCAGGCAGCTTTTTTTTTTTTAGAGGCAGTAATTGTACACTGACTGTTTGTCAGATAGACATGCACTGCAAAAAGTGCCATTAATTGAAAGTAAATTAACAACAAAAAAGTTGTCAGTAAAGGAATGTAAAATCACAAATAAATATATTACAATAATCTAATAATTCTTTACAATAACCATATGCACTTCAAATGTTTGAAGACTTGTTTAGCTGCTGTGAAAGTGAAAAAAAAATTATAGCTGCCCATAGACTGTAAAGAACATTTAACAAATGTATTTATAGTATCTCTAAATACAAAAAATACAAAAATATAAATATAAAACAAAAAGAAAGAGATTGCATATGCATATTCAAAAGAGCAGATTTACAGGAGAGAGATAAAATTTTCATTACTTTTTACATGGAAGTCAAGGTAAAAAGAAATGATTTCAGGCCATTTTTCGAGAATTTCTATTGGATCCTTCACTAAGAAATTTTGACACAGTGTAAGAGACATTTGTCAGTTTAAATTATGTGTTAAACTAAACTTGCCTTCAGAACTGCTTCAATCCTTTCGTGGCACAGATTCAACAAGGTACTGAAAACATTCCTCAAAGATTCTGGTCCATAATTACATGATAGCATCACGCAGTTGCTGCAGATTTGTCAGCTGCACATCCATGATGAGAATCTCCCGTTCCATCACATCCCTAAGCTGCTCTACTGGATTGAGACCTGGTGACTGTGGAGGCCATTCCAGTACAGTACTCAGTAACTCAGTAACTCATTGCCGTGTTCAAGAAACCAGTTTGAGATGATTCGTGCTTTATGACAGGGCGCATTATCCTGCTGGAAGTAGCACCGGAAGATACAGGTACACTGTGGTCATAAAGGGATGGACATGGTCAGCAACAATACTCAGGTGGGCTGTGGCATTGACACAATGCTCAATTGGTACTAATGGACCCAAAGTGTACCAAGAAAATATCCCCCACACCATTTCAGCACCACCACCACCACCAGCCTGAACCGCTGATACAAGGCAGGGTGGATCCATGTTTTAATGTTGTTGAAGTTCGAAAGTCGCAGCAGAAATCATCAGAGACTCAACAGACCAGGTACCGATTTTCCAATCTTCTATTGTCCAGTTTTGGTGAGTCTGTGTGAATTGCAGCCTCAGTTTCCTATTCTTAGCTGACAGGAGTCAGGGCACCCTGTGTGATCCCATTAGCCTCAAGATTGGATGTGTTGTGCTGATGTTCAGAGATGCTCTTCTGCAGACCTCGGTTGTAACGAGTGGTTATTTGAGTTACTGTTGCCATTCTACCAGCTCAAACCAGTCTGGTCATTCTCCTCTGACCTCTGGCATCAACAAGGCATTTACACCCACAGAACTGCAGCTCAGATATTTTCTCTTTTTCAGACCATTCTCTGTAAACTCTAGTGATGGTTGTGCATAAAAATCCTTGTAGATCAGCTTCAGTTTCTGAAATACTCAGACCAGCCCATCTGGCACCAACAACCCAACAACCATGCCACATTCAAAGTCACTTAAATCATCTTACTCCCCCATTCTGATGTTCGGTTTGAACTGTAGCAGATTGTCTTGGACAATGGCCTACATGTCGAAATGCATTGAGTTGCTGCCATGTGATTGGCTGATTCAACACTAAAATGCACTTTAAACAGTATTTAATGTTAAATTAATATAAAGTATAAATTTCATATAATAGTATAAATTTCATTATTATTTTTTACCTAATTTGAACATACTTTTAATGATCTTAAGTATACTTCCTTTTCACAAGGGTTGCTTTCTCTAACTCCTATTCAACATCATTTTACCCTTTTCATCTGCAAGCATGTGAGCAGTCCATTGAGGGTTACAATGTTCTTGCAGGAGGTGAGTAGAAGAAGAGGAAGACAGTTATGAACAGTTATGAGTTTGTAATACCTGACAGGAAACATGTCAAACAAATAGGTCAAAATACCAACAGCTTAATGACACACGGGTGAAACAAATCAGCACTCAGTGAGTGGGAACAGCTCCTGACTTGCAGATTGGTGACATTAGGCAAAGACTTATTATGAGCCATCAATTGCCATCAAATCCAAAGGGGTCCACAGAAAAGATCCATCTTATAGAATCGCTAAATACATTTGTTATAAAAATATTTTAGTTACTATTTAGTAACCAATTGGATTCTGTATATCACCATCCAATGAAAGCAACAGCAACTTTACAGGAGAGAGATAAAACCTTTATAACTTTCAATGGTAGTCAATGTAAAAATAATTAATTTCAGGCCTTTTTTGGACAATTTATATTGTTCTTTTGTTTGTTCACCAAGAAACTTTACATAGTGTAGGAGACGTAAGAGTCCAAATAATGTGGTAAACTAAAAAACTACAAAAAAGCACACCAGATTTTAAGGCACATTGTCAATAAACGTCTATTTTCTGGTCTATTTTCATACAAGAGGTACACTGGATTAAAAGGTGCATTATGTGACACTAGTAAGGAACAAGGGTATCGCCATGTTTTCCTTCTAATTCAGCCAACCCTTGGTGAGTCCTGTAAAGCTAAGTTAAGTAAACACAACTGTAATTCATTTTCTTTACAGTTAAATAAGTGCTGGATGTTAATATACACAGATTTCTCTCCTGAAAAATGTTTATTTTTGGTGAGTAAAGCGCTTTCATTTATTTACCGTAAGGCCATATTAGCCAGCAGTTCATCCCACGGAGCTTGATTTAACATGGTAACATGTAGACTACAATCTGATATACTTAAATCTGAACGGTGAAAGAGCTAGTGTTTAGCACGGTTAGTGGACAATGCTAATGCTGCTCCAGCAGTGCTAGCTGGGGTTAGCAGCAGGCTACAGGCCAATAACACTCACCTCTGAACAGCGAAAGAGCTAGTGCTTAGCATACTTAGCAACTAATGCTGCTCCAGCAGTGCTAGCCGGGTTAGCAGCCTACAGGCCGTCTCTGAGCAGCGAAAAATCCAGCGCTTAGCATGATTAGCAGCTAATGCTAATACTGCTGGAGAACTAAACTGAAACTCCTGTGTAACTATGCTACGCGCTTTAGCAGAGTGACTTTAGTACTTCTTACAACCTGACTGGTAAAATTCATACATAAGGCGCACTGTATACAGAATCCTATTAGTTACTAAAAGATTTTCTTTATCACAAATATGTTTGGAGATTTTATAAGATAATTGTGCACTTCTTTGAATTTGACAGCATTTATTTGGCCACTGAACAGGAACTGTGACCCCATTACAGCCCAAACTGTAACCCATTACAGCCAGATATCCCATAATCTCCAATAATTAGGGCAATTAGAATGCACCAAATATTTCCCAGCTCCTCCTGCTCTGCAGTTTTCTCTATTTTCCCTGATCTAACCTGATTCAGCTCATGCAGGGTTTAATAAGAAGCTAATGATATCACACAGGCATGCTGGAAGCAGAAAAAAAAACATACAACTATATTACACACAGACCTTCAGGATACAGCTGGGAAACACAGTGAACCAGGGTTATTTAATAACTGCAGCCGTTACATGGTCAACACCACTCAGCCGCCATATAACAGAGAAGCCAACGAGGTTCTGATTATGTTCTGATTATGTTTATTCTGTGCCTGTTCTCTCCTCCTTTATACTTAATTAGTTTTACAAAAGCTTTATTAAACTCCATCGAAGAAATCATATCTCTCTGATCTCATAACTGTTCGGCCGAGGTCAGGCAAGTTCACTATTATCGCTTAATGCTTCAGTTGCAAAAAACACTGAAAAAAAAAAAATCAAGTTTTGAGGCAAAAACTCACTTTTAACTCACAGGGAAGAGGCATTGTTTCATGTCCCCCAACTCCCTTCACTTCAAAGCAACTCTAGCTTGGAGGACCAGCGCCTAGATAATTCAACTCCTGCGTTAATCACGTGAGACCACGCCGCTTCACAACAGATGTGGCCCGCTGCCGGCGAAAAGCAAGATGGAGGACAGCCGGATGAAAGATTTAAAGCAGAGAGAAGAAGGCGTAAACATGATTAATACTAATTAATGCGTAACTACACTTTTTATAACATGCATTTTTTTATGATAATTATTAAGAGGAGGAATGTCTCTTTTTTTTTTTTTTGCTCATAAATAATAAAAGCAGCTTGTATTCGTCTTTCGATGCCTTCTAGTTTTTTTGGTATTATTTTATCAGTCACTCATAACCAATAATTGTGGCTAATCAATCACTAATCAGCACAGCAAAACCACCAACACTGGATTGATTCACTTTCTTTAAAATTATACTAATTACCACTACTCAATCCTGCAAACACACACACACACACACACACACACACACAATGCTATTAGTTGCTACCATACACAATTTAGGCCAATTTAGACCTGACTACATTAGAGGCATAAGTCACCCAAAAATCTAAATCTGTCAGTAGTTTTCTTGCTTTAAAAAAATTAAATCACTACCTGTACCTAAGTATTGATGGGGTACAGTTTTGTTCTTCACAATACAGAATTTGTACCATTGTGTACCTTTATTTCTGGGATTCTGAATTTTCACCATATGAGCTGAACTGTATTCTGGGAAAGTTCATGCTCTTAATCTGGTGGAACTGTGTTCCATGTGAAATGAATCTGAAAGTTCTCAGAGTCAGTTTAATTATAGTTTTAAGGCCATTGCTTTTCTCTCTGTGTTTCTCATATGGTGGTGTAGACTGGGGAAATGCAGAAATACAGTATATAGTGAATGATATATTGTAGTTTATACTAGTATGGGTAGTATTATAATTTTGCCGCTGTAGTTATTGTACTATGTAATTTATTGTAATATTGTAAAATGTTTTTATTATTACAGACCAGTGTCAACCAATCAGTACCCGCCTCTCCTGCAGCAGCGTGCAGATACAAAACCCGGGAAGAAGACCAGACTCGCCTGTGATCTGTCGTTACTTACTTACGTGATCTGACGTGACAGTGTCAGCAGAGAGAAACAGGAGAGATTATATTTTTCTCCTTGGACGTCACAAAAAACAAGACGTGTAAAAAAACATGTGGGGCAACTACATCTCCGGTAAAAACACCCACACAAATCTTTTAGCTACAGCTCTGTCAAACTATAATTTAACCATTCAGATGTTTTATGACCTGACTTCTAGACCAAAGTTTTATATGCAAAATATTTATAGTCACACACCTACAATAATAATATACATTAAATCATGTATGAATATATTTCACATTCAAACATTAATAATATTACACAAGTGGTTAATAAATGTTTCAGTCGACTATATTCTTATGATAATTAGTCGACTAAAACTAGACTAAAACTAAAGACATTTCAGATGACTAAATTATAAGTGTAACTAAATGCTATTTTCGTCACAAGACTATGACTAAAACTAAATCAAAATTTGTTGTCAAAATTAACACTGATACAGACTCAGTTAATAATCACCAACTCCATAAAGTCACCTAAATATTCTTATGTCTGTTTGTTGTCTTGACCAACATACAGGAATGTTTGCTGCTGGATCCCAAAACATATCATTGCCCCCAGTGAGATCTCCCTCACAAAAGGTTTGTATGCTCATAAAAAAATGGAAATGTAATGGAAATTGAAAATAGCAATTTCCAGGCCTGGATAAATTTTGGAAAAATAAAAATACCCAGAAAGTTTAGGAAAAATCATGGAAATTTGCTCTACAAATCTTTGTGTTTCAGTTTATCGCTGGAGAAAATCTATTTTGAGCTAACAAATACGTCAGCTCAGAGTTAATTCAGTAATTTAAGCCTACACAATGGATCTCTCAGGATCTAACACACATTTAATTTATTTTTTAATAATTTTATTTCTAATTTTTCCCATTTTCTCCCCAATTTACACGGCCAATTACTCAACCCACTCATTATGACTCCCCCTATCACTAGTGATGCCCCAACACACCAGGAGAGTGAAGACTAGCACATGCCTCCTCCGATACATGTGAAGTCAGCCACCGCTTCTTTTCGAACTGCTGCTGATGCAGCATTGCAGAGCAGCATCACAGCGCGCTCGGAGGAAAGCGCAGCGGCTCGGTTCTGATACATCAACTCACAGATGCCCTGTGCTGCAGACATCACCCTAGGAGTGATGTGGGGAGAGAGCGCCATCTACCCACCTGGAGGGAGCAGGGCCAATTTTGCTCCCTCTGACGCCGGCAGCTTGATGGCAAAGCTGCATGAGTGGGGGTTCGAACCTGCGATCTCCCGCACATAGTGGCAGCGCTTTAGACCGCTGGACCACTCTGCTTATGATATGGTCATGAAAATTTGCCTTCAAAGCATGGAAAAGTCATAAAAAAAATATGTATGAACCCTTCTCACAGTAGGATTGTCAGAAAGGCAAATCAGAACCCCTGTCTGACGGACTTAGAAGACTCTGGAGCTGGAGTGCTACACTGTCCAAAAGCACTTGGACAAATATGGCCTTCTTTGGGGGAAGAGGAAAAAAAACTCTTGACAATGTAAAGAACACACAGAAGTGGGCAGGGACAGTTACAGTATTTGAAAATAACATATTAATTTTCATTTTCATTGCTCTGCTGCAGTAACAGTACTACACTCACACCACTGACTTTAAAGCTGTATGAATATCTGCTCTTTTACACTCAGCCTCTCCAACATCTTGCTGCATAAGCAGTTATTATAACCTTGAAATGGTGTAAAATCTGACATTAAGCCTATACTCTCAGCAAGGCGTAAAATTTATGCCCAGTATAAATGAACATTCAGCCTATGACCAGTTGGTGCAGTGGTCTTAAAGTTATGTCCAGTAAGTTATGAGCAATTTAGGATCATTTACGTTCAGGCATAAGTCCAGTAGTTGTAATCGGCCTCTGGAGGAATGGATTCCTGCACACTTTCTCTCTCAAGCACTTCCTGTTTTAAGCTAATAATCAGTTAATTGTTAGATTTAGTTTCAGCTTGTGGTAAAGTCTGCCTAATTAATGCACTTTTTCTTTTAATCTTAAACTTTTTTTATTTTATTTTACTTTATTAAATATCACTGAGTTCATCTGCTATATAAAATATTTAACTGAAATTGAAATATTTAATCAGAACAACCAATGGTTTATAAAAGAAAATAATAAAAATGATCAGCAGTGCCCAAACGTTTTCATACCACTGTAAGAAAGCTTTTTTTCAGGCTATTTCTGAGTATCCAATAGTCATATTAAGGGAATAAAAAAAAATATAATGGCCATCCTTTTTGTGGAATAAAGCAGGATTTCCTTGATTTTTGATCTTTTTAAAGAAGTAAAATTACAGCTTGAAACACACTGCAGCGCTCCACTGAGGTGTAATACGAGGAATAGCGGTGTTCTCGTGTCTGTGCCGGAGCTCCTCTGAGCTCAAACCAGACTAAGTTTTTCCGAGGCGGCCGCGACCAACGCTCGCGAGAACTGCGACCTGCTTTCCGACCTTTAGTTCTAACAGTTCTGCAAGGACTACTGGTTCATTCTTTACAAACTAGCATACAGACACTCTGGCAGAAGCTGGTAAGAGACCGAATATGTCTGTGAAAGATAGAAAATGAGAAAAAGAATAATAAATCCGCCTGAAATATTTATTACACTCTGCAACTGTAGGGGGAGCCCACGAACACAAAATCTCAATTCTACTTAGCGGAGCTTTAAGTGACTACCCAAGGAAAAGTAACCCTTTATGACAAGGCTACACACTGATAGTGCATTATTAGTGGAGGGATATGCCCACTATGCAAATTAATGATGACAGGAACTATATATTAATATAACTTTAATGATATAAATTATATACAAAATAAGGGCAAAACCAGACGCCTAAAAGTCTGCAGCAAAGTTTTTGTCACTTATATATTGGGTAACACTTTATAATAACTTTCACTGATATATTTTTAACTAATGATATGTAGATGTGAACAAAGTATTAGTTTATCAGAATTTGAATGATAACAGAGTCAGCAGAGTTACTACAGCTCAGAAAACGCAGTTAATCATAACATATGATCTACAAATGTACCTAAGGTAGCCCGGGGGGTATCACTACACACTGATGGAGTATCAGCAACTGGGAGACATACCCACTATGTACAGGATTTGGACAGTGAAACTGAAACACCTGGTTTTAGACCACAATAAATTATTGTCTAAACAGACAGTTCTGGTGGAAACAGGAGAGTTGAGGTGCACATTGAATTCTGCCGTGATTTGAGCAGCCGTGGTTTTATGTTTTTTGGATACAATCCGGGTTAGCACCCGAACATCCCTTTCAGACAGCTTCCTCTTACAGCATCCACAGTTAATCCTGTTGGATGTGGTTGGTCCTTCTTGGTGGTGTGCTGACGTTACCCTGGATACCGTGGCTCTTGATACATCACAAAGACTTGCTGTCTTGGTCAGGGATGCTCCAGCAATATGTGCACCAACAATTTGGCCTCTTTTGAACTCTGGTAAGTCACCCATAATGTTGTGTGCATTGCAATATTTTGAGCAAAACTGTGCTCTTATCCTGCTAACTGAACCTTCACACTCTGCTCTTACTGGTGCAATGTGCAATTAATGAAGATTGACCACCAGCTGCTCCAATTTAGCCATGAAACCTCCCACACTAAAATGGGGAAAAAATGATACGGATTATCATATGGACTCATGTGTTCAAACAGAATTATTTCCATCACCAAAAGTGTAGCGGAAAGTCTCGTCATGAATCACGAGTTACAACAGTTAAACTACTGTGCTTGAAGTGCAAATAAATCATGAGGTCTGGGCAGTAAAGAGACAGAGAGAAAAAAAGAGAGAAAAAAGCAGATTTTTTTACGATGGTACACCTGGGTGATTCGAGCTGCTACTGAGCGCGAATAATAGGTCATTAGGCACACAGAGAACCTTTTGATGTAGAGTGAAGAGGAGTCGGGGTGAGAGCCAGACACGGAGAGAGACGAGGAGAAGAGCAGGAGAGAAATAATCTCCGGATCATCTTCAGTAGATTAGTCAGGGGCTACAAAGAGCCTTGCTTATACGCCTTTAGACGGTCATTTGATTCCTTTCTTTTATCTGCCTCTGGGTTTGAGCTCCTAATGAACTTTAATCCAGTAATCTGCTGCGCATTATTCTGTCAGCACAACAGCAAAAGATGTCATATGATCAGAGAAAAGTGGCGTTGTTTGACGTTTTTGATAAATTATTAATACATTACTTATTTAATATTTCCAGAATGAAACACTAAACTCAAAGCAGGTTTAAAGCACCAAAATATTTATTTTAAATAAATATTAAATATATTTAAAATGCAGCTGAAAACAGATTTCTTTACCTTAGATTTCTTTTAGTGTTGTTTATCTTATATTGATTCGCAGTCATGATAGAACACAGTGGACCAACACCAGCAGATGACATGACTCTCTAAACCCTCAGTAAATTTAGCATTTCATTTGGAAATTAAGGAACCAGAGTCCAGAGGACAGTGTTCATTTTGACAACACATTTTGATTTAGTTTTAGTCGTAGTCATGAGACAAAAATGGCATTTAGTTTTAGTCATAATTTAGTCATCTGAAATGTTTTTAGTTTTACTCTAGTTTTAGTCGACTAAATGTCATAAGAATGTAGTCGACAAAAACTACAGTCAATTGAGTCGACTAAAATGTAAAGGGTGTAAATGTATGTAAATGCTTTTTCATCAGTTCCCTTCAATTTTTAACTATAAACTATGCGAAATGAAACATTTATTAACCAGTTGTGCAATATTATTAATGTTTGAATGTGAAAAATACGATTTAATGTATTTTATTTTTGTAGGTATGTGACTGTAAATATTTTACATTTAAAATTTTGTTCTAGAAATCAGGTCATAATTAGATGTATGGAATGTAAAAGCCTTAATTAAAGTGTTTGAATAGTTACATTATAGTTTGAACAGAGATATAGATGTTCTCTAGCACTAACCCAGCACACCTACTGTAGCTACATTCTATAAATGAAATAAAAAAAAACACACACATTCACACACTGTCCTGTAGAGATGCTCTCAGGATGTACTTAGAGACTTCATAAAGAGACTTTTGGGATAATAGATTCACTTATTTTATTGTTATAGTTTTGCTACATCTTTTTCCTTTCTATTGAGTTTCTTTCTGACCTGTTCTAGCTTTACGTTTCCCACTGTGGGATTAAACAGATGATCTGATCTTAATGAGCGAGGTAATCTGTATCAGTAACATTAACTTTACGGAGCAGCAGTGGTGTATTTAGTTAAACACACCATTATCAGCTCATGAAATAACATTAGCATTAAAATGCTGATCTCTGCATGGAGATCTGTGTCTGCAGAAGCTGAAAGATTTGTGGTGTTTTTACCGGAGATGGAGTCATGTTGTCTTGTTTTTCGCGACATCAAAAGAGAAATATTTGATCTCTCCTCTTTTTTCCCTGCAGACTCTGTCGAGCTAACTTAAAGTTCACAGGCAAGTCTGGTCTTCTTCCCGGGTTTTGTATCTGACCGCATTGCTGCAGAAGAGAAAGGTACTGATTGGTTAACTACCCCGCTTGTCCTGGTCTCTCCGCCTCCACTAAAGTAGTAGTGATTGGATCTCTTCCTAACTGGTCCCTACCTCAAACAAAACTAAATCAGTTCTGGTTGGATGTCGTCCCTGTCAAACATTTTCATCTCGTTTCTATTCGTTGCCGAAAATGTCAGTTAATTTCGTCATCATTTTGATTTGTTTTTTTTATTTGACGCTGTTTTTATTTAGTTATCGTCTCGTTTTCGTCTTGAAAAAAAGGTTCGTTGACAAAAAAAAATCATGTGACGAAAATTATTCATCGATGAAATCAACACTGCTGGAGGAAGAGTGGAGAGGAACACACTCCAAGCCGCTTGAGGGCTAGTGTGAAGTTTCCACAATCAGCGATGGTTTAAAGAGCCATGTTATATAAATGTTATTTTAAAGTTGTTTTTTCATCATCAAAGATGAATAAAAAGATGTCATGCAACCATGATTCAACATTTAGTCAAAGTTCTATCAAAGCGATATCTGTGAATTGCAGTCAATTATATGCTGTTAAATGTACAGAAAACAATAAATACATTACAAAAATGGAGAATCTGACTACTCGACTACTCGACCACAGTAAAACCACTCTAGCACAACAAATGTTTTAAAACTTTTATAGGCAACAAACTTAATCCACCACTATCCGTTGACTCTGTGGTTGTCATAGCAACAACCACAGACCAAAAGTTGGCTTCCTCCAACTACCAACTTTTAATTAAACTGGTTTGTTTGTGTTGTTCTCCTGTACACACATGAAGTCACAAGTCAAGTTTATTTATTTAGAGCTTCTAACAACAGACGCTTTAGAGAACTGTGTCTGAACAACAAGTGAGCAAACCAGTGGCAAACAATAGCGAGGAAAATCTCCCTCAGGGCAGGAAGTAGAAACCTTGTGTGTTTCTCAATACCAAGAACGCATAGAATGGACTTGAGTTCTTGGGAAGAACATTCTTGACCTTCCAAAAACAAACGCACAAGAACTCAAGAACAGAGATCTATTGAGAGGCTGTGCACTTTTATTGTATTAAATGTTAGCACTATAGACTACAACTCATAGAATTTAATAAATAAAAATAATTAATTACCAATTTGCACTCACTTACTTCAAATAGAGTTTACACCATATTGTTATAAATATAAATATCTACACTGAACAGCTGAGACAAACAAATAAAGTCTACTTCTACATTTCTTAATTCCTAATTATTTTATTTTGTGTGGTCACTAATTTCCCAGATGTTAGAGACCCTCCATTTGAGGATGCCCAAGAGGTGCTCAATAGGGTTAATTGGTTCATTGGTTGATCAATCACCTTTATCTTCAGCTTTCTGCTTTGTTATCTTGGGAGATATTTAATTACTATTTGAAAGAAAAAATGAGGATCACGGTTGTCAATATGCATTTAATCCTCTATGTGTTAAGTCTAAATATTCACTTAATATTACTAAATAAAACTTTTATTCAGAAGTTTAACTCATCTTTCTGTGTCATAATACAGATACAGATAAATGTTTGCTCTCTTCTCTTTTTCCAGCCAATTTCCCCAATCACATTGGACTCACACTTTGCAGAAAATAAAACGGTAACTTGCTCTTATGATCTACAACACTGTGACCAGGCAATCACCCATTATTTAAAATATACAGCTTTGGAAAAAAAAAAAATAAGAGACCACTTAAAAATTATGAGATTCTTTGATTTTACCAAACTGAAAACCTCTATAGTTTAATCATAAGGAAGATGGATGATCACAAGCCATTAAACCAAGCTATCCAAAATCAGTGTGCAAGACTGGTGGAGGAGAACATGCCAAGATGCATGAATACTGTGATTAAAAACCAGGGTTATTCCACCAAATATTGATTTCTGAACTTTTTTGTTTATAGAATAAAACAACAATCTTCATTTTACTCAAACATATACCTATAAATAGCAAAATCAGATAAATTGATTTTTGATTGATTAATTTTTATTCAGAGCTGTAGCTGAATACCCAAGGTAAGGTTGGGAGTGAGGGTTGGGAGGAAACACCCATTATGAAAATAAATGATGCCAAGAGCCAATAGGAAAGGTCTAACTTTTGTGTAATGTATTAAGATACGAAATCAACAAAAAATTGAGGAAAGCTCCATTTTATAGGGACTGGGATCCAATTTAAGGGCTAAAAATAAAAAAAAACACAGACTGGTTCAGTTGAATCTGCTTGAAACATCTGGACACAATATATAAGATAAAACATAGAATAAAAACAGTGAGTGTAAACAGTGACTCCAGCAGGACTTGCTATAACAACCTAACTTTAAAATTCCTCAGACATCAGTGACTCCATTCCCAATCGTTCTCACCACCACAGCACAAACATCTCAGACTCCCAGAAATCTCTAATTCCACACACCCTCAGATCTTCTCCTTTTATCTAATAGGAAAACTAATTACCCAGGGCTAGACTAAACAGGGGATGTTTTCAGACCAGACTGAAATACTGTGCTGTCTGCAATATTTCAAAGACAAAGAAAAGCTGATGTTGTAATATTGTTGTTTATATGTGCATCAAAGGACAGATCAGAATCCATCATAAAGCCAGGTTTTCACTGTTGTATACAGTGTTGTGTAGCTGAGAAGTGTCAAGATTGAGCATTAAATAAGATTAAGCATTAAATCATCTGTTTTTTGTGTCTTTTGTGACTATAGCAGGTGGAAGATGCTAAAGCACATCATCTCGTTTGTTATTTACAGAACATGACGGCGGATGCTAACAATTCCCAGGTCCTACAACAGAACCTTGTGGGATGCCATATTTTACTTTTGCATGTAAAAATGCATTGCTGTCACTGGCTGCACAATATACTGTTTCAGATATGACTTTTAAATAAGGCTCCTTTATAAAGGGTTTATAAATAGGTTATAAAGGAGTTTATTAATGTTATTAATTAGGTTAAATGAATAAAGAGTTACAACACACACATAAAAAAGACAACAGTGGCCGGTTGTTTGCCAAATAGTGATTTCACATTCATTTATACTGTTAAGCCTCAGATCTTTCTAGTTGCTTATCTTACTCAGTCAGCGTTCATTAACACATCCGTTATTATCTTTAACTATCCAGATTAATATTGGATTAAATATGGTGTAATTAACATAAAATAACATTCAATAACTAAACTGACTTTGTACATTATTTTATTAGATGTGTTAATGCCGACTGATTGAAAAATAAACTAAGCAGGATACGTTTTGTGTTGCAACTACTTATTAATGGTTTCTAAAATATTTACAACCAAGTTATTAACCATTAATAAACCCTCATAGACTACTTATAAACCCTGTATAAAGGAGCCTTATTTTAAAGTGCTACCCTGTTCCAACATAATTATAAAATCATAGAGTGCAATGTGCTGTGCAACGCCAAACTGAAACTTGATTCATAGAGTGCATTTTAATACTATATATTAATATTGTGATATATAATAATCCCTATAGCATATACTGCATATATGTTAGTGCTGTTAGCCGAATAAACAAAATAATGCCCCGGTTGCTGAGTTTAATATGGAAATCAGCCTAAGCTACATGTGCCAAAATCCCATTTGCCATGCATAATAGGAAAATCCGCCCAAGCTACTGTATGTGCCAACACCCTGGTTACTGAGTATAATATGACAATGTGCCCGAGCCACATGTGCCGAAACACCGGTTGCTGAGTATAATATGACAATGTGCCCGAGCCACATGTGCCGAAACACCGGTTGCTGAGTATAATATGGAAATTGACCTAAGCCACATGTGCCAACACCCCCGTTTTCTAAGAATAATTGGAAAGTCCACCCAAATTGCATGTGCCAACACCCGGTTGCTGAGTATAACATGGAAACTGGCCTAAACCACATGCCAACACCCCCATTTTCTAGGTATAAAAGAAATGTTTACCTGATTGCACGCAAGTGCCAACACCCAGGTTGCTGAGTATAATATAGAAATTGGCCTAAACCACATGCCAACAGCCCCATTTTCTAAGAATAATAGGAAAGTATGCCAATCTCCATGTGCCGACATCCTGGTTGCTTAGTATAATACGACAATGTGCCCAAAGCTGCATGTGCCAAAACCCCCCGGTTGCTGAGTATAATAAGGAAATTGACCTAAGCCACACGTGCCAACCACCCCGTTTTCTAAGAATAATTGGAAAGTCCGCCCAAATTGCATGTGCCAACACCCAGGTTGCTAAATCAATATGGAAATTGGCCTAAACCACATGCCAACACCCCCATTTTCTAAGTATAATAGAAAAGTTCACCTGAGCCGCAAGTGCCAACACCCCGGTTGCTGAGTATAATACGACAATGTGCCTGAGCCGCATGTGTCAAAACCCCCCTGGTTTCTGAGTCTAATACAACAAATCCAAAGCTACATGTGCCAACATCTTGGTTGCTGAGTATAATGAAAATTGGCCTAAGCCACATGTGCCAACACCCCCGTTTTCTAAGAACAATAGAAAAGTTTGGCCGAGCCGCATGTGCCAACACCCTGTTTGCTGAGTGTAATACAACAATCCAACCAAGCTGCATGTGCAAACACCTCGGTTGCCAAGTATAATATGAAAATCTGCGCAAACTGCTTTTGCTAACACTTCATTTGCAAAGTATAAACACTATTTGGCCAAATTCCCAATGGCAGATGCCATGGCACAGAGAGTCTCATCCAATGTTTATTCATTGATTCATGTATTTAAGCAAGTTAAGCAGGCCTACTTTGGATCCAAGTTGCTTTCATTGCAGGTCATTTGAACAAGGTTCATACTGGTCAAGCTGCTAAAACCAATATTCAGATTTTTTGCTATACAAGTCTGTCTGCTCTTTGGTTCTGGTTTCTCACTGGCTATCTGTTCCATACTGGCTGCTATCTCACAGTGTGCTATGCTGCAGGAAATGAGAGCAGCTCCCATGAGGATATGGTGGATATGGTCCCATGTCATATGGCCAAGATTGCCCTCGAAGTTTGCCCAATTATCTAAAGCCACTTGGGTTTCTGAGTACCACTTGGACATCCTGTAATTAAGCAATTCCAATTTCCTGTAAGATTTGCTGTCACATCATCAACTACATCACCTTTACATTACTCTCTGCTCTCTTCTGCTGGTGCTCCTAAATATGAGGCTATTTTCATTGTAGAATTGAGTAACCTTTGGTCTCCTTTAACAGGCTTCACTGTGGGTTTCTTACTAAGTGGGGAAAACCTGTCGGACATGTAAATTGGATGTACGTAGTGTTTTTTTATGGGCATGATGCCACTCATTTGTCTTGCTGTTTTTTTGGGGGGATTTGGTGATTTTTGGATTTTAGATTTTCTGGATTTTTTTGAGGTGCCCAGAACTTCTAACAGCAAATTTAGGATAAAGGAAATAATTATCAGCAATTATAAATAATTTGTCAAAATAATGTGTTTGAATTATTTATATATATCATATTTATGTAATGTGTCAAAATATACATTTGTATCAATAACCTCAACTCTCCTAGAACTTTTGGGATATTTCCACATATTGATAGCAACTATATCAGTACCACTTTAAAATAAGACTGCCTTAAAAAGGGTTTATAAATGGTTTATTAATGGTTATTGCAAATACTTAAAAAAAAAACACTAATAAGCAGTTAATAAATATATAACACATGAATAGAAATGTCAACAGTGAGCTGAAAATTTGCAACTTTGATTCCACACTCATTTATACTGTCAAACCTCAGATCTTCCTAAATACTGATTTTACTGTGTTTTGCATAAACCTGTCATATTAATATATTTGTAAGTATGTTTAACTATTTACTATAAATTAAATGACAAAACAACAGACCACTGTTGCCATTTCAATTGATGTGTTGTAACTGTCAATCAATGTATCAATAAAACTTAATGAACTCATTTATAAACCATTTATAAACCCTTTATAAGGTTAGTCTTATTTTTGTAGTAATATAATCTTGGATTAGGTTTAATCTGTATAGTATTTAAAGAACAATATGTATGTTGCTGAAGAGTGTTTCAAAAAACAAAATAAAAAATCTTATATGATTTCCTTTGACTATTTTTCTTTGTGATCTACTGGGGTTGCTGGGAATCCAATTGATGCTGATTTTTGATGTCTAGACTGTCAATGCGGGAAGATTTGTATTACACTGTTTGGAGAACACATGTCTCAGTGGTGGATTAAGGACATCAGAGGCTTCGAGGCTACAGTTTGAACTGGGCCTTCATTGAGAGTATGATTATTCTTCACAAAACAAATGTCTGCTCAGTGGCAGTGTTTACCCAGTAAATGTTAGGCTCTATTTAAACAGCTCTTGTTCAAATGGTTCATTAAAGTTACGTGCTTTTCTTTTCTGATCACCACTATTGTATTTTCTGTCACATTTTTTGAGTATACACTTAATGCATTTTATCTAGTGAATGTTCCTTTGTAAACACTTATTATTTGTGGAATTTAACGTTTAATTTAGGTGGGCAAGACCTTTTTTTATTGTGATATACCGTATATTACCAGTAAAAAGTTTAAACACAATAGTAAAAAAAAACTTCTTCATTGTAGATTAATACTAAACTCATCCAAACTATGAAGAAAACTCATAGCACATGTAGTCTCCACTGACAGCTTTGTACATCTTGGCATTTTCTTATCCATATTATGGCATTTGAATGAGTAGGTGTGCCCAAACTTTTGACTTTTTAATTTAAGACAGTCATAATCATTGTTAAATGGTTAAGTAATGACTCAACTACAGCAACTACAAAAATGTTCTGGTCTATTTTCAAACATAAGGTGCACCGGATTATAAGGCGCATTATGCAACACTAGTAAGGAACAGGGGTGCCACCGTGTTTTCCTTTTAATTCAGCAGGCCTCACCACTGGGTGGTGGGTGTAGCTAATTAAGCTAAGTGCAGCTAAGCTAAATAAACTGGATGTTAAAATACACAGATTTCTCTACTGAAAACTGTTTATTTGGGTAAGTAAAACACTTTTGTTTATTTACAGTGAGCTTAGATTTCCAGATTTACACTAAGGCTGAGTGCAGCAGCATTAGCATTAGCAGCTAACCTCACATTTGTCCTAGTAAATGCTGCCCAACAGCACTACAGTCCAATATTCTCAGCTCTGAACGGCTGAACTGCTTCAGCAGTTATAGCCTGGGTTAACAGCAGGCTAAAGGCCGATAATACTTACCTATGGTTTTACCGCTTCTTACATTCTTTTTTTTTTTTTTTTCTAATTTTTCCCATTTTCTCCCCAATTTACACAGCCAATTACCCAACCCATTCATTAGGACTCCCCCTATCACTAGTGATACCTCAACACACCAGGAGGGTGAAGACTAACACATGCTTCCTCCGATACATGTGAAGTCAGCCACCGCTTCTTTTCGAGCTGCTGCTGATGTAGCATTGCCGGAGGAAAGCACAGCGGCTCGGTTCCGGTACATCAGCTCACAGACGCCCTGTGCTGCAGACACCACCATAGGAGTGATGTGGGGAAAGAGCGCCATCTACCCACCCAGAGGGAGCAGGCCAATTTTGCTCCCTCTAACGCCGGCAGCTTGATGGCAAAGCTGCATGAGTGGGGGTTCGAACCTGCGATCTCCTGCTCATAGTGGCAGCGCTTTAGACCGCTGGACCACTCGGCGCCCCGCCGCTTCTTACATTCTGACTGGTAAAATTAATTCATAAGGTTCACCAGATTATAAGGCGCACTGACAATTTTTGGGAAAATTAAAGGAGTTTAAATGCGCCTTATAGTGCAAAAAATACTTTAAGTAGCCTATTAATTGACACTGGTTAAGCCATTATTAACCATTATTAAATTTGACTGCATAAGAACGGTGAAAAATAAAAATATTGATAATGACTAATAATTGTCTAACTAGTGTCAGTGAACAATTAGTTGAGACATTCTGTCGTAAGTACAGTTAATTAATATAACCTTATTCTAAACTGTTACCTAAATTATTTTAATAAATTCTAATTATATAAATCAGCTCTTCTATATGAACAAATGTATGATTTAGATTTTGTTTTATAAGCCTTTTACCAGGTATTTAAGATAATTACCAACATTAATGTGGCCTGTATTAAGCTAGATGCATAATAAACACTTATTTAAGGTAGAACAAGAAAAAAGGACTAAAAAAGAACGTGAAGGGAGCAAGGGCGTGTAAATGTGTAACTGTTTTAGAGGTTATCTGTCAGTGTGATTTATCACATTGAATACTTAAATGTGTTTCATGAAGTTTCAACAATTCTATCATTACAGTGTCTTAGCATAGCTTTATTTTCCTTGCACCGAATATAAAAACCTACTCAGATCAGCCAGGCAAAAACTGACAGCTGGTACAATTAAAAATTTCTGTCAAATGTTAGTGAAAAAAATAATAATATAAGCTATTTTAAGGCAGACTAATATTAGAAGCATTACACAAAAAAGAGATGTAACTAATATACATTGGTCAAAAGTTTTAGAACATCCGTGTTTAGAACAATCTGCTTTTTATTTTCTCATCTTAGTAATGAATTTATTACTGCACTTCACCTGTCATTCCTCTAAATCTTCTCTTCACTTCTGAAACTGAGACTTAGTCCAATTGTAAGCTGAGTTAAAGGTGTTGCCATTTGGGTCAGCCAGACCTATTCTCCAGTTTTCTCCAGTTTCCAATACATTTCTTTTGAAGGTTTAGGAGGAAACAGTACTTGTTGCTTTCTGGCTTTAATTTGTAATTTGTCTATTGGGAAATACTTTCTTAATCCATTTTCTCCCCAATTTAGAGAGCCAATAACCCAACCCAC
Source organism: Astyanax mexicanus (assembly GCF_023375975.1). Taxonomy (NCBI): domain Eukaryota; kingdom Metazoa; phylum Chordata; class Actinopteri; order Characiformes; family Acestrorhamphidae; genus Astyanax; species Astyanax mexicanus. Next base: position 20,082,345 of record NC_064410.1, on the reverse strand, counting down.
TCTTTAGGACTCCCCCTATCACTAGAGTGATGCCTCAACACACAAGGAGGGTGAAGACTAATACATGCCTCCTCTGATACATGTGAAGTCAGCCACTGCTTCTTTTCGAGCTGCTGCTGATGCAGCATTGCCGAGCAGCATTAAAGCGCACTGTTCCGATACATCAGCTCACAGATGCCTTGTGCTGATCGACATCACCCTTTGGAGTGATGAGGGGAAAGAGCCCCATCTACCCACCCAGAGAGAGCAAGGCCGATTGTGCTCTCTCAGGGCTCCGGCAGCTGATGGCAAGCTACATAAACGGGATTCGAACCAGCAGTCTCACGATCATAGTGGCAGCGCCTTAGACCACTGAACCACTTGGAGCCTAAAGACTTTTACTTTTAATAGTTACAGAGTTTTCTGTGTTTCTGTGTCTTTTTTCTAGTTATTATGATGAAAGTATGAATGTGCTATGCTATTTCATTTGAAATATATAAGCTGTTTACCAATTAATTGAATTGTTTCTAAAGGTTACCTCTTTTTAAACAATATATGATTTTTTTTAGGCTTTTTTTTTATAATATACTTTTAAAATATGCCTTTTTCCAATACTTAAAAAGCTTATTTCAGTTTTTAGTTCAGTTGTTTTTTTTATTTTTATTAGAGGCCCTGGCAATTTACTACACATTTTTGTACACTGGATTTTGTACCATTTCCTGTTATTGACTGGTCCTGAAGAGCTTAAACTCCAGTGTAAAATTAACTTTTGGTGTACTAAAACATGATAAAAAAAAGTACTTACCTTTGTTAAATAGCACACCTCCACTCTCCCACAGCTTCCTGAGGTCCAGTAATTTCGTGCTTTTTGCCTGTGTAAACAAAATTGGTAGAGTTGTAATAATAATTATAGGTGTATTAAACACTTTCCTCAGTATAAAAAAAAATGACTGCACTGGGCGCCAGCTGCTACACCAGGAGTCATGCTATGTGGAGTCTATGTATATATGTCTATGTCCTTATCAGTACAGTGATGGCGGCACCCGGAGCTGAAAGCTTCTTGTGCACTTTTTAAGTTATTATTGCCTTGTTTTAAATCTCAGGGCTCTCCTGATTTTACCAAGGAGGTATGGAGCTACTTTGAGCCTGGATAACGGTGTAAAAAAACGATTTTCCGGGGCAAAATATGCCCTGAAGCGGCTGTTGTACAGAATGCTGCAAATTTCTGTATCTCAGAAATCTGTAGGAGAGTGGAGGTGAGCTATTCAACAAAGGTAAGTACTCTTTATCATGTTTTACTACACCAAAAGTCCATTTTACACCAGAGTTCTCCTTTAAATGGCAAAAATAAATGGGAAAAAATCTGACTGATCTAAAATTCATAGACTTGTAGTGTATATATGTTTACTTTTGCATTTATTAATACATTTATGAAATGTAGTATATCATGTAGATAATGTAGTGACAGCCATATATTGCTGAACACTGTGTAAACCCATGTGACATGCACGGCAGCATTCACAGACATGCTCCAGTCAGTGCAATCAAAGCTGTCCTGCGGTGTGTTTATGCTTTCCATCAGCCACACCGGAGAGCTTTGGGACTGTTTTCCTCGTTTTTGCAGTATTTGATATGTGGGGGTCAGCAGCAGTGAGGTGTGATCAGAAAGTCCAAGGTGTGTCTGGGGATGCTGTTGTATGCTATTGTTTAGCTTTTTGTGGAAACATGACCCAGTGTATTCTCCTCCATCATCTCTGGGACTGGGGTCTGGAGAAGGCCAGTGCTCTGCTTGTTAACAGAGACTGCTTTATCGCAATAAATAAATGCTTTATATGGGTTGCCAGATCATTGCACTTGTAGCTTGAAGCAAAGATGTGTGATTTCAGGTTTCCTGCAGGTTTCCTTTTTAAACAAGCTGGATCACAACAGATTTCACTCAGATGGTCTCAGTTTTTAAACAATAGATCAGGTGAACTACTGTTTTGTTGGAATGGAAACCTGCAGCCTCACTGAACCTTTGGAGATATATTGATGTAATATTGATGGCCTAAACATCCAGAGAGGCTGCAGTGTCTAAACTGGTACTGCTACCAACATCTACGTCCCTCAGACTTTTTATTCATATAAAACTGTACATGGGATCATCAATACATAGTGTCATTTATTGTGATGATATTGTAGTGTCATTAGGGGGGAAATAATGAAGCCAAACCATAATACTGTTGAGCAAACAATGTTCTCTCAAGCAAAAAAGTTCTATCATAAACATTTAAGCTCATAGGTAAAGACCTACGGTTATCCACCCTTTAACCCAACACCAAGAGTGATCAGCCAAATATAACTCCAGTGGATGGATCATATAAAGAGTCTACATCTGTTAACCTACAGTATGTACTGTATGTAACACCAGACTGAATGGAGTGACACTAGCCAAGTAAAAGGCAATGACTGGTTTATTTACAGGCAGTAAAGCAAATACAATAACCAGAACAGCCAGGCAAACAAAACCCTCACCAGATACAGAAATCGTAGTTGAATAAACAGTCCAGGATCTTGACCAAAAGACAGTCCGATAATGCATTAAATCTGAAAAGGGGCAAGATGAGAGACAAAACCAATATACAGAAAAATAAGGTCGTAACGAGAGGTCATTAAGAAAATACAGAATAATAACGCTCAGTTCGCAACAGAAAGTCGACGATACCTCGCAAAGTATGTTTAAAAACTGCAGCATTACATACAGGAAGATAGATAAGAGTGAATCGGAACTTCCTCAGAACACAGATGACCCTGAGCGTCGGAGCGTAACTTGATTGGATGAAGGTGAACGGGTGAAATTGACGTCACTGACTATTGGATTTTGGGAAAGCACAACAGTGTGACGATGTACATTCTGTTGAAAACTGGTTTTAAAATTTGGCATAGTGCTGGCTTTTGGAAGGCGGTCGGGGTAATTGACAGGTTTCAAAAGTATTCACATTCATTACTCTGTAGGTAGAAGTATAGATACTAGGGTTTAAACTACTTCTGTAGAAGTTAAAGAGTCAACTTAAGCTTTTAAATCAAGTTAAAGTGTAAAAGTACTGCTTTCAAAACTATTTTAAGTATAAAAGTAAAAGTAATGTAAGGGGAAAAAATACCATTAAGGACATAAGCCTAGGCTGCACCACAGACGCTTATAGTGCACTAACAACCGTTGTGCAGTTGTGCAGGTGTGAGGGTCAAGTATAAACCAATAGGGTGTTGGAATTTACAGTATATGGATTATATGTTTATACTTCTCATCCAACAGCAATCAAATTCACTCTATTCAGATGGAGAGATTTATTTGAATAGGGTTTTTTTGAACAATGACGAGCTGGAATGACAAGATACTAAAATGAAATAGGAGCAACGAGGCTGTTTTTAAAATGTACGAAGAAGTAGAAAGTTTAGATAATTGTGTGAAAATGTAAGCAGTAAAAGTAAAGTATAAAAAACTTAAATTTCTACCCAAGGTAAAAAAAAAAAAAAAAAAGTATTTGTTCTTTGTAACTTGTCACCTCTGATAATTGATGACGTTACATAATGTTATGGGTGGCCTGCAAAAGAGCAAATATTTAAACACCTAGTAAGATGCTTATCTTGCCCTGCAGAATATCACAATGGAAGCATAAAAATGGACACTGGTTTTACAGCACAGTTAGAGGGATGTTAGCACATTATTACTTTGAACTAGTGTGTTATACCAGCTCTTGTTTCAATTGATAACAATTGGGTAAGATAAAAAGGCGAGACCTCAGACTTTAACTCAGAGAGAGGATACCAGACAAAATAAGAATATCAATCAAAGGGTTGAGAGTTCTCTCTATTTCTTACTGTATTTTGTCTTTTCTAGACATTATGTAGGTAGTCTTTTGAGAGAATGTAGTGTGGGAGGTTTCATGGCTAAATCGGAGCAGCCTGGTGGCCAATCTTCATTAATTGCACATTGCACCAGTAAGAGCAGAGTGTGAAGGTTCAATTAGCAGGATACTGCAAAATATTGCAATGCACACAACATTATGGGTGACATACCAAAAAGAGTTCAAAAGAGGACAAATTGTTGGTGCACGTCTTGCTGGCACATCTGTGACCAAGACAGCAAGTCTTTGTGATGTGTCAAGAGCCACGGTATCCAGGGTAATGTCAGCATACCACCAAGAAGGACCAACCACATCCAACAGGATTAACTGTGGACGCTGTAAGAGGAAGCTCAACTCTCCTGTTTCCACCAGAACTGTCCGTCGGGACAATAAATTATTGTGGTCTAATAAAACCAGGTGTTTCAGTTTCATTGTCCAACCCCTGTAGATATGACCATGTAAATGTCCACAAGGAGCATGATGGGAAGATATGATGATGTGATAAATTGTAATCAGAGTAATGGCAAATTGTTTTTGATCTTAAAAGAAGAAAAACAATTAGGATATTTTCCAGGTTTTCTAATGCATGGTTAGCATTACTGCTGCTCTCTATGTCTTAGTTGTGAACCTTTAGTCCTTAAGGGTTAGTAGTAAAATGTATTCATGCAGAGCTTATAAATTCCTCCTGCATCACAGCTTGTGCAGCTTGTGATGATTCATTCATGGCTTGCATCTCCTTTCCTTAGTAAACCTAGTGTAAAAGTGTTCATCGTCTGTGATTATTCATCTTTTTTTATTAGAGGAAGGGGGGGGGGGATTTCATTGTGTTTGTATAACAATGAAACACTGATTACTGGTGAGGACAAATGACAGCCTGATTGGCAAGCTAGTGTTTAAACAATGCCCGTGGTTAATCGCTTCAGCCAGCATGAGGGCACATGGCTTATATTTGTTCTCTGTCACTAATTAAACACAATTACAAGCAAAGAGACACTGTGCAAAAGTTGCACTTCCATCCCCCTGGCCAAATGATAGATGGAGTAAAGATAGAACCTGACTTGAGAAACAGAGGTTGGAAAGGAGAGAAGCAGCAGCAGATGGCGGAACTGAGTTAAATTATTATTTTGTTTATACTGTTGTAGTGTTGAATCGTAAGAAGTGGCAATTATTTCTAATATCAAAATAATATTATCTGTTATTATGTTGTTTCCAGAAATGATGTCAGTAGTTGTGTTACAAAGCCTAGCCTGTACCCAATTTAAACTGCAATGACCTATGAGTGTGCACAGAATTGTGGGTAAATAAAGCACTCCATCCATCTCCACTGTCCTGTTTTACTACATTTCCCACAATCCACCTTCAACTTAACCTTGTGTCATGTGCTTTCTCTAGCCCAGGGGTCAGCAACCCGCGGCTCTTTCATCCTAATACTTCGGCTCCGCGTGGCTTGGGAAAATAAATTATAAGCATTCAATTGAAGTGTATTTTATTTTGTGTTAATATTAAAATAAAATGATATTTTATTATATCTCAACGCTCAAAATAAGTGTCACACTTGGGAAAGCCGGTATACCCGCCAAAACGCCGTCCATGTATCGATACTTTCAACCCCAGGTAGGCCAAGTATGGAGAGAAATGCAAGAAAAGAAAAATATCTCTGCGTGTTGCTTTTTTTGTTATTTTTTTTCAAGAATTCAAAGGGCCGTATTGTACACCCTGGGCAAGTCGCGTCGTGATGCTCGTTGCTATCTTACACCCTGTCAACAGTCTTGCGCACACAACATTAATATAGCTTCAGAATTTAGGTATATACACACTGATGGGAAGTGAGGTGTGTTCAGGTAAATATCTTGGAGGTGGGAAACACAGGAGTTCCACTGACTAATTAAAACCCTGACAACAGTCAACAAAATACCACATAACACGCAACACTTCTAGACCACAGAAGAAAAAAAAAACACCTCGCCCAGAGCCTTCAGGATACAGAATACTAAATAAAATAACATTGTTCTTCCCTTAAATGAGCTGCTGGCGCACCTTCACAGTGTGAACGAGCAGGTCAGTTTCCTCTGCTGAGACGCACAAAAGCGCAGTGATCCAAAGTCAGAGCGCACTTGACTCTTAAAACTAATGAGACTGGCACTGGCTAATGGTTTATTTCACGTTACACCCAAAAACACCCACGATTAATTAAGAGAAATAGTACATTCATTTTTGAGCTGTGCAAAGGCGTATTTTTGCGCCCTCACGATTCCAAAGACACACCGACACGCCCTAAATCAAATTGCGCAATACGCAAATGACCGGTGCGCTATAGAACGCTAAAATAGGGCCCAAAAAGTATTTGCGGCTCCCAGTGTTTTCTTTTACGTGGAAACCGGGTCCAAATGGCTCTTTGGGTGTTAAAGGTTGCCGACCCCTGCTCTAGCCGGTTTATGGTTGACAATTCTGTGTTGCCATTGTCTGGTTTAGTTCCTATTAAACACAATGTTTAGCTGGCAAGCTTCTGGTCTGTACATCAAGCATTACATCTAACTCACATGCATGCTTTTTTATTTCCACTTGGGTCTTGACTTCCTCTATTAAAAAAAAAAAAACCTCCAAGTGCAAAAAATATACATCCCTCTTTTTTCTTTAAATCTTTAGAAATAGTTTGGTGTCAGAAATCATATGCTTCTATGAGCTGTTGTAGATGGCTCCTTTATTGTGACGTCCCAAAAAGAAAACCTGCATAGAACCACCCTGGCACCACCCCCGATCAGTTGAAGAAATTACACTATGGTCATTTTAATTAAAAAAACTTGGATAGTACTCAACAGCTTTAGCCAGCAGACTTTGTCTGACTGAGGGATCTGTACCTACTGTGCATGGCAAGTCAGCACATGAGGGAGAGTTTTGTGCTTATATCACAGTTAAGCATAAACTAGCTTGTTACTGCTTTAATATTAAGCACAGGCGAACATGAATGTGTTATATGCGCTTGGATTATACATTGCGTGGCAAGTTAGTTATTTGCATAAAAGTGACAGAGCCCTTAAATGGTTCTTTCTGAAAGGGACTGAAACTGTCAAGAATACTAGTAGAGCTAGAGAGATCTCTAAGTGAGAGTGATTTTTTTTGTGCAAATAACTTCAAGAACATTCTAACTTGTGTAAAAAGAGATATAATATGTCCCTTTTAGCATATCTGCATAAATGTGTCTATCTGTCTTGCTACAGTGATGCACAGGTATTAGTAAAATGTCACTGTAAATAATAATACTTTGCATTAATTAAAAACTTTTAGCCTGAAGGACAGAACAAAATGCTACACAGTAATTGTACAGTAGGTTTACATTACCTATAACAAATAATATCAAGTAATATGAGAAGACTAACTAAATACTTGAGAAATTGACATTTGCCTTTACACATACATGTCTTCCAGGTGTAGAAACATTCTGGGATACATAATTGTAAAAAAGGCTTTAGTTTGTGCCATGCTTTTATTTTTTGCTAAATTGTGAATGAATACATACAACAGCAATAAAAGTATGTGAACCCTTTGGAATTTCATGGTTTTCTGCCTAAAATACATTCATTCTTCATTAAGAACAATCATAAAAAAAAAAAACATTATAGTGCTACTGGAAAAAAAGTATTAATGAAATTAAAAAAAGCTAATCAGAGTCAAGTGTTAGCATACCTGGAGTCTTGATAGATTGGACCTGTGGATTAGAGCTAATTTGTGTAAGGGCTCACCCAGAAAGGGAATCAAACTTAGGTTATTAGATCAAAACCACCTTACTGGGTGAGCTACCTAGTAAAGGCAGTTAATAGGACCCAAGGGCAGTGTAGACAAGACTGAGAGCAGATTAAGTTGGAAATAAAATATAAACCAAAGTTTAATTGGTAGAGGAGTGCTCTACCACTCTTTTAGCCAAAACAGCTGCACCCAATGTGGGGGTTTTGGCGGGAAAAAGAGAACAAAGGATGCCAGGAGGAGGCTGGCTTTCCCAGGGGCAGGGAAAAATAGTTAAACAAAACAAAATGGCTCCTCCAACAAAAGGTAAACTCAAAAACTGAGATAGGGGAAAATAAAGGAGAAAAGGAAGGCACAGCCTTCCTTTTACAGATAAGTTATTTATTTATTTATTTATTTATTTATTTGTTTGTTTGTTACTTTTTCTTTTACTCTCTCTTTGTTGAGAGGAAGGGAAAAGGAGGGAAAGAAAGAAATTATGTCTCAGGGACTCGAGAGCTCGAAAGTATAAGGGAATAGTAGCCACTTGGCCACTCACACACACTCTCACACACACAAAGACACAGCAACTGCTGGTCTGTGTTCCTCACTCTTTTAAAACCAACCCACAGGTGTTCCTGATTAGGCCTGATTGCTACCTGAGGCTGCCCGTTGCCCCCCTCTGGTGGTCGGAGGGCGCCTAGCCCTGGAGCCAGCCCTTACAGGACCCCCCCCCGAGGAACGGCACCAGACGTTCCCAACCCCGCAGCACGATCACGTCTAAAGGCCCGTATGAGCGCAGGGTCCAGAATATGCCGTGCAGGGACCCAGGAACGCTCCTCCGGGCCATAGCCCTCCCAGTCCACCAGATACTGGGTGCTACCCCGAACCCGCCGGACATCAAGGAGACGACTGACGGTATAGGCGGGTCCACCACCTATTGTCCGTGGAGCTGGTGGCACTGGTGCACTGGTCGTACACAGAAAGGGCTTAAGACGGGAAACGTGGAATGTGGGGTTGATACGCATAGTGGGGGGCAGCGCTAGGCGATAGGAGACAGGGTTGATTTTGCGGAGAACCTTGAATGGCCCAACGTAACGGGGTGCAAGTTTCCGAGATTCAACCCGGAGAGGGAGGTCCCTGACTGAAAGCCAGACACGCTGACCTGGGCGGAATGATGGCGCCGGTTTACGCCTCCGGTCAGCAGCTCTCTTTTGGGCAGCAACAGCTTTCAAAAGAGCCCTGCGTGCCCGTTGCCATGCCCTGCGGCAACGTCGGATAACCTGAGCTGCTGATTGTACCCCAGTGTGTTCTTCCTGGTCCGGAAACATGGGTGGAGCATAGCCAAATTGGCACTCAAATGGAGACATGCCCAAAGATGAGTGCCGTAGTGTGTTATGGGCGAACTCCGCCCATATAAGATGGTCAGACCAGGAAGAGGGTCTGGAAGAGGCCAGACACCGAAGAGTACGCTCCAGATCCTGGTTCACCCACTCAGTCTGGCCATTAGACTGTGGGTGAAAGCCAGAGGAGAGACTGGCACCTGCCCCAATGAGCCGACAAAAGGCTCCCCAGAACCGGCTGGTAAATTGGGGTCCTCGGTCTGAAACCACATCTCTGGGCAACCCATGAATGCGAACCACATGCTCAAGAAGTAGTTCTGCTGTCTCCCTGGCCGATGGAAGCTTTGGCAGTGCTATAAACCTAGCAGCTTTGGAGAAGCGGTCTACTATAACAAGTATCACAGAGTTGCCCCGGGAGACGGGCAACCCTGTGACGAAGTCCATGGAAATGTGGGACCATGGACGTGAGGGTATAGCCAAGGGATGCAGGAGTCCAGCTGGCCTAGTTCTGGGCTCTTTACATTGTGCACATGTGGCACAGGCAGCTATATAGGCCCGCACATCCTGGTTCATACGAGGCCACCAGAAACGTCTCTGGAGGAACTCTAGGGTGCGGGTCACCCCAGGATGTGCGACAAAAGGCGAGGCATGCCCCCACTGCATGACTTGCCTTCTTGTGGAGCGGGGCACATACAGCTTTCCAGGGGGCCCACCACCTGGGTCTGGTTCATGCTGTAACGCTCGTTGTACAGCATTCTCTACCCCCCACTGAATAGGGGCTATGATACATGCCTCTGGGAGGATGGTAGTCGGCTGTTGTTCCTGAGAGGCAGGCTCCCACTGGCGGGAGAGGGCATCCGGCTTAGTATTCTTAGAGCCCGGTCGATATGACAGGATGAAATCAAAACGGGTGAAGAAGAGAGCCCACCTGGCCTGACGGGGGTTAAGACGCTTGGCCTGTTGGATATAGGCCAAGTTCTTATGATCCGTCCAGACCAGGAAAGAATGTTTGGCCCCCTCCAGCCAGTGTCTCCACTCCTCCAAAGCGAGCTTAACAGCCAGCAACTCACGATCTCCCACACTGTAGTTGCGTTCAGCTGGGGTGAGGCGACGAGAGAAGTAGGCGCAGGGTTGCAACTTATGGGCAGGTCCAGAACGCTGGGACAGAACTGCCCCCACGCCTACCTCAGAGGCATCAACCTCAACCACAAAAGGGAGCTCTGCATTCGGAAGCTGGAGAATTGGGGCTGTGGTGAGGCGGCGCTTGATCTCATCAAAGGCTTCCTGGGCACTTTCTGTCCACTGAAAGCGGCCTGCTGTCTTCCGGGTAAGGGCAGTCAGAGGAGCTGCCACAGAGCTGAAGTTCCGCACGAACCTCCGGAAGAAATTGGCAAATCCCAGGAAGCGTTGGACCAAGCGCAGAGATGTAGGGCGGGGCCAATCTGCCACAGCCCGAGTCTTAGCTGGGTCCATGCTCAGCTGGTTGTGGGAGACCACAAAGCCCAAAAAGGACATAGACTGAGCATGGAACACAGATTTCTCCAGCTTCACAAAGAGATGATTCTCCAGGAGGAGCTGGAGGACCCGTCTGACATGGCCTACGTGTTCATCTACATTCTTACTGTAAATAAGAATATCATCCAAGTAGACGAACACGTAGTGGTCAAGTGCCTCCCTCAAGACCTCATTGATGAAGCGCTGGAAGACGGCTGGGGCATTCATGAGCCCGAAAGGCATAACCAGGTTCTCGTAATGGCCTGATGGGGTGATGAAAGCCGTCTTCCACTCATCACCTTCTTTTACACGCACCAGGTTGTAAGCACTACGCAAGTCCAGCTTTGTGAAAATACTGGCCTGTTGTAGTGCTTCGAAGGCTGAGGTCATGAGGGGCAGGGGGTAGCGATCTTTGACTGTGATTTTATTTAATTCACGATAGTCAATACAGGGGCGTAGGCCCCCATCCTTCTTCCCAACAAAGAAGAAGCCAGCCCCTGCTGGAGATGTGGATGGTCTGATAAACCCAAGTGCCAAGGCCTCTTTGATGTAATCCTCCATTGCCTTGCGCTCGGGACCAGAAAGGGAGAACAACCGACCCCGGGGAGGACATGTGCCAGGTTGAAGTTTAATGGCAATGTCATAGGGCCGGTGTGGGGGCAGGATCTGGGCCTTCCTCTTGCTAAAGACTTCCCACAGGTCCCAATACTCCTGTGGGACCTGGGAAAGATCAGGCCCTTCATTCCCTAGGGGTTTGTCCCCCCTTTCTCGAGGATGAAGGGTTCGAAGACAAGAGGCTTGGCACATGGGCCCCCAGGATAACACAGACCTGGTTGACCAATCCAGGCATGGGTTATGACGCTGTAGCCAGGGGAATCCTAACACCAGCTGCAGATTGGGAGCATTGATCAAATACAAAGTGATCTGCTCAATGTGCTTTCCGATCTGCAGTGAGAGTGGTCGGGTTTGGTGTGTGACTACCCCGGGTTCAAGGGACTGGCCATCAATAGCCGAGATGGGCAAAGGGCTGTCCAGCAAAACCAGGGGTAGTCTTAGGGTCCTGGCTAAGACAGCGTCAATAAAGTTCCCTGCAGCCCCCGAATCTATGAAAGCTCTGAGGTGTTCCTCTGAGGACCCCCACAACAGGGTTGTGTGGAGGAACACCCCAGACTCACGGGGGGGAACAGGTACGTCCGTCAGTGACCCCCTCGTTACTGACGGACATGCCCGTTTCCCTGCAGCTCAGGGCACGTTGGACGCAGATGCCCTGACTGGCCACAATAGAGGCACCGTCCCTCTCGCATGCGGGCCTCACGTTCCTGCCTTGAGAGGCGAGTGTGACCCAGCTGCATGGGTTGGACACCTGCGTCCATAAAATCCCCTGATGTAGAGGGTTGTGCTGGAACAGCAGGCACCTTCCGGGAGCTGTGGGTGCTGCTGGACTCCCGGTGCCTACGTCGCTCTCTGAGTCTATTATCCAACCTTAGGGTTAGATCGATTAGATCATCGAGCGACGTAGGGAGATCACGAGGGGCCAGCTCATCCTTTAGCTCCTCAGAAAGGCCCTGCTGAAAAGCAGCTAGTAGTGCTACGGAGTTCCACCCGCTTTCCACCGCCAGGGTACGGAAATCAATGGCGTAGTCAGCCACGGACCTTTTCCCCTGACGTGTGTGCATGAGACGGGAACTGATATCTCCTCCGCGGACAGGGTGGTCAAATGTCCGAGACAGAGCTGTCGAAAATGACACCGCAGAGGCACACACGTCAGGCTGTCTCTCCCAAACTGGTGTAGCCCAATCCAGGGCCCGTCCAGTCAGGAGAGAGATCATGTAGGCCACCTTTGCTCGTTCAGTTGCAAAACGAGATGGCTGTTGCTCAAAAGCAAGGGAGCACTGAAGAAGGAAGCCCCGACATCCCCCTGGCTCTCCTGCATAACGCTCTGGGGTTGGCAGGTGTGGTTCTAGCCGCGGGGCTGTGGCCTCTGCTACCACAGGTGCCACATCCTGAGCTGCAACCAAGGGGGAAGCAGGCACAGGCTGAGGGGGGGCAGGCACCTCCTGAGGGGCAGAGGTGGCTTGGCAAAGGGCCTCAGTCAGACCCTGCAGCTGAGCTAGAATTTGCTGCAGGGCCTGCTCATGTCTGCCAATGGCAGCCCCTTGGCTAGTTAGGGCAACTTTAATCTGCTCCAAGTCAAGCTGCTCTGCTGGGTCCATAATGGTGGCTGTGTCTTTCTGTAAGGGCTCACCCAGAAAGGGAATCAAACTTAGGTTATTAGATCAAAACCACCTTACTGGGTGAGCTACCTAGTAAAGGCAGTTAATAGGACCCAAGGGCAGTGTAGACAAGACTGAGAGCAGATTAAGTTGGAAATAAAATATAAACCAAAGTTTAATTGGTAGAGGAGTGCTCTACCACTCTTTTAGCCAAAACAGCTGCACCCAATGTGGGGGTTTTGGCGGGAAAAAGAGAACAAAGGATGCCAGGAGGAGGCTGGCTTTCCCAGGGGCAGGGAAAAATAGTTAAACAAAACAAAATGGCTCCTCCAACAAAAGGTAAACTCAAAAACTGAGATAGGGGAAAATAAAGGAGAAAAGGAAGGCACAGCCTTCCTTTTACAGATAAGTTATTTATTTATTTATTTATTTATTTATTTGTTTGTTTGTTACTTTTTCTTTTACTCTCTCTTTGTTGAGAGGAAGGGAAAAGGAGGGAAAGAAAGAAATTATGTCTCAGGGACTCGAGAGCTCGAAAGTATAAGGGAATAGTAGCCACTTGGCCACTCACACACACTCTCACACACACAAAGACACAGCAACTGCTGGTCTGTGTTCCTCACTCTTTTAAAACCAACCCACAGGTGTTCCTGATTAGGCCTGATTGCTACCTGAGGCTGCCCGTTGCCCCCCTCTGGTGGTCGGAGGGCGCCTAGCCCTGGAGCCAGCCCTTACAAATTTGACTGATTAAAACTTCTCAAACTTTGAGTTTGCTCCACACAAAAAGGATAGATATATGTGAGACATTCTGTACCAAAAAAAAAGCTTTCAGAGGATTCACATTTAAAACCGGTTTATTGATATAAAGCTAGAAATGGTTAAAAAGTGATTTTAAAGACTTTAGAAATTCTAAAGGCAAGCAATCTACAAATGGACACAATTTCAGTTCGTCAGGATGGGAGCAGCAAGGAGAGGTGGAAAGTGAACTCAATTGCAAGTAATTTCTGAAAACACAAAAAAATAAATAAACAGAGGAACCAATAACTAAAACAAAGCAGAAATAAGGAGACTGCAAAAACAGAAAACTGACCATAGGACGTACAACCACTTACAAGGAACATTAAAACAAAGGGGACTATTTATACACACAGACAGGGACCAGAAACAGAAAACACCTGGGACTGGGTAACATGGGGGCGGAGCTAAAAATGAACAGCTGAGCACACTTAAGACAGGGGCGGAGACACAGGATGAACACACAGGGCACATGCAGGGAAAAGTAAATAACCAAACATGAGGGCAGGAAAAACACAGAGACAGATGATAAAGAAACAAAACAGCTGCTGCTTACCAAAATAACTGCATGTCTAAATTTACCAAAAAAAGAACATTAACACTCTACACTGGTACTGACAAAACTGTGGACAGATGACACTCAGATTGAACTATTGCTGAACTACAGCTGAAATAAAAAGGGCACTACGCATCACCATGAAAACATCATCCCAACCGTAAAATATAGTGGAGAAAACATCATGATCTGGGCCTGGTTTGCTGCAATAGAGCCTGACCAGCTTACAGTCACTGAGGGGGAGGTTTTAAAGAATAAAAAATTCTACAGGATAATGTGAGTGTTGGTATGTCAACTGAAGTTGGGTGATGCAACAGGACAATGACCCAAAACAGTGGAATTGAAATGTCCAATTCAGAGCTCATGTCTCCGTTGCTATAGACTGACTTCAAGAGATCTGAACAAGGAATATGACAGAACTTTATATCCTGAATGATGTCCAGGTCTAATCCACAGCTAAAAGAAGTGCCTACTAGACGTAATTAGGTAAGTAAAGCAGATATTAATTACAATTATTCAATAATTTACTTTTTCCCTTACCACTTTGTGTGCAAGTGTTGAATGAGTGTGTGTACTAAAGGCTCGAAATATCAATCATTTTTAAAATTATTTTAGGCACATTATGTTTGTCAATGCCCATGACTTGAAGCCCATGAAGCTCGGATTACGTATTTCTGTCAAATTTATGTAGAAAAACATGAAATTTCAAAGGATATACATACTTTTCCTTGCTGTTGTGGATCATGAACATGAATTGTCATTTGTTAAAATTACAAATACAAAAAGTACAAGAACAAAATAATTAGTTCATATCTACTAATCCCTGTTTGTTTTAATTGTTAACAACTTGCTTTGAAGGAAATAAAAATAAAAAAAACACCCTTGTCAGGTCTGTAATGTTGTTTGTCTCTAATGCAGATTAGAAGCTGTCAATACAGGATGCACCTTTTAATTGTAATTACCTACATAGCCTCCTGAATAAATTGGATATGTAATTACATAATTACATAATTGCACATGAACACAGAAGCAAAACAAAACAATGCAATGACTCTCAACTTCTACTTGGAAGAATGTCATGCGTGTGAGGTGCACCACAATCAGCTCGTAGTCTAGTGAAATAGGTGAAAGCTGTCTGCTGTGGAATTTTCGGGGGGCAACATTCTGATGTTGATATTGTAGCTGAAATGCTTCGGCTAAATCTCTGCCAAACAGCTGCAGTTTAAATCTTGTTAAGGCTTAGAAGCCGTGTACCCTTTTCTACCGCGCAAGTAAACAGACTTTATTGCTCTTCTAGCTTTAATTCAAGGTTTATCGTCGGCCAGTTTCACTTTTGTTTGGACCCCTGGCTATTTATTTCAGCTCGGCCTGTTTTTTTTTTTTTGTTTTTTTTTCCTCAAAAAGCATTTAGAAGTTGTGCAGCGGTATCAACAACAGGAGAAGCAATGTGAGAAATGGCCGGGAGAGCCTTGAGCCGGCGACATGCCTACATGTCTTGCTATTGACTTCCTGTCACATGGTGCCGAGCGGGCCATCTCAGCGGGCACCGGGCTTCCTCTCCTGGAGCAGAGTGCGTGGCAGTAATGGAGGTTAGCAGGATAGAGTGGCACAGGTGAGTAATGGAACTCTGTCAGTAAAGCTAGGCAGATTAGATTAACTCCTCTCAACGATGAGCAATGATCAATCACTATCGATCGCGCTTTCCCTTTTTTATGCTTTAAAGCCCATGGAGTCGATTCATCATCTCCATCCCGCGTCACGCCACCTCCTCCACAGCCAATCCAGCCACTAGACTGCATCCTCTTCTCCCTCTGATCTATCTGTCCATCCTCATGATCCATCCACATAATGCCAGACCATGTAAACCAAGACCATCCGTAATCCACAGAGGAATTAGCAGACTTTGGAAGACAATTTCTAGGTTCTGACCGAGCAAATATTGTCCTGCACTCAATACTGTGGCCTAATCTTTACATTGTTTGAGCAAAAATGTCAAGCACCACTGTTGTTTTTCTAGCTGGAGCCGAGAGACTTGAGGCCGGCGGGACCCTGCAGTAGTATATTGACATTCAGAACAGGCTCAATATAGTTTTTTTTTATTTTTTTTTTTATCTTAAATGCAGTAGTAAGTGAATGTACCACAGCTTTCTGTGCTGTGGAGCAGGTGTGGGCGTATTTTTCCCTCTAAAAGGTGCACTTAAATTCCTTAAAATCCTTTAATTTTCCCAAAAATTGTCAGTGCATCTCATAATCCAGTGCACCTTATGTATAAATGTTTATTACCAGTCAGAAATGCAGTGTTTAACAGGAGTTTCAGTTTTGTTCTCCAGCACAGGGACTGTACAGACTGGAGCAGTATTAGCATTAGCCGCTAACAGCGCTAAGCAATAGCTCTTTTGCCATTCAGAGGTGAGTATTATCAAGCTGTAGCCAGCTGCTAACCCCTGCTAGCACTGCTGGAGCAGCATTAGCATTACCCACTAACCAAACTAAGCTCTCCGTTCAGAGGTAAGCATTATTGGCTTGCAGCCTCCTGCTAACTCCGGCTACCACTGCTGTAGCAGCATTAGCATTATCTGCTAATGGCGCTAAGCAGGGGTGTAGCAGCTGATTCTGGGCCCTGTACACTCTCAATGTCAGTGGACCCCTATCCATACCAGTACACAAGGAACATGAGCAAAAAAAAGAAATAAATCAGGATTTTTTCATGGGCCCCTCTTCCTACTCAGGCCCTGGATAGTCAGGTCCACTTTTCCCCCCACTACCACACCCATGGCGCTAAGCAATAGCTCTTTTGCCATTTAGAGGTAAGTATTATTGAGCTGTAGTCTGCTGCTAACCCTGAGTAGCACTGCTGTAGCAGAATTAGCATTACCCACTAACCACACTAAGCTCTAGTAGCTCTTTTGGTGAGTATTATTGAGCTGTAGCCTGCTTCTAACCCTGAGGAGCACTGCTGGAGCAGCATTAGCATTATCTGCTAACTGTGTTAAGCACTAGCTCTTTTGCTCTTCAGAGGTGAGTATTATTGAGCTGTTGCCTGCTGCTAACTCCGGCTAGCACTGCTGGAGCAGCATTAGCATTACCCGTGAACCTCGCTAAGTTCTAGCTCTTTTGCCATTCAGTGATGAATATTATTAGCCTGTAGCCTGTTGCTAACCCTGAGTAGCACTGCTGTAGAAGCATAAGCATTAACTGCTAACCGTGTTAAGCTCTAGCTCTTTTGCCATTCAGAGGTGGGTATTATCAGCCTGTAGCCTGCTTCTAACCTTGAGTAGCACTGTTGCAGCAGCATTAGCATTACCTGCTAACCACACTAAGTGCTAGCTCCTTTGCCGTTCAGAGGTGAGTATTATTGGCCTGCAGCCTGTTGCAAAACCCGGACAGCACTGCTGTAGCAGCATTGGCATTTACCATCTTAAAACAAGCTACGTGAAACAAACCGATAGCTAAAATTACCCAGGCTTACCGGAACACTCAGGACTCCTCTCCCAGGACTGTTGGGCAGCTAGCCTTAGTGGGAATCTGCAAATCTAAGCTTACTGTAAATAAACAGAAACGCTTTACTCTCCCAAATAAACAGTTTTCAGGAAAGAAATCTGTGTAGATTAACATCCAGCACTTGTTTGACTTTTAAAGAAAATTAATTAGAATGAAAACATGGCGACACCCCTGTTCCTTACTAGTGTCGCATAATGCACCCTATAATCTGGTGTGCCTTATGTATGAAAATAGACCACAAAATAGAAAGAAGAAGTTCATTGATAGTGCACCTTATAATCTGGTGCACTTTATAGTGCAAAAATACAGTGGTATTTTAGCTAAGTTTGCTCCTAAAGTCTAGCATTTTTGCATCTTATTTCATGTAGTCAACAAAGAAAATAATGAGAGAACCATTGCACTATCCTAGAGAATAATAAGCCTTTTTGACTGGGTCCAGATGGTAGAACATTTGGTGAAGAATTATGGAATCATTGTGGAGATTAGTAAAACTGTGTTTAGGTGTGGGTAGTTACCATAGAACTATTAGGGCCATTATCAAAGAATTATAGGGTAATTCTGGAGATTAATTTGGCTGGGATTATGTCTGGTTAATTAACAGGACAGATGAATATAGGTTTGTGGGGAATGTTTGTCTTTGTTTAAAGTTGTTTAAAAGATAAACATCTCAGAAGCAATCATACCTGGCAAATAATAAAGCAAGTAAAAAACAAACTGCAAATTCTGCACTTCTGAAGCACAACTAATTATTAGCTTGATTTAACATATTGCATCATTTAAAGTAATGTGGCATATGCAAAAGTTATGGCACATTAAATTATTGATTTACACTATTTACACAAATAAGGAATCATGCAGTAACTTTTTCTGAGGCTGGTAACTCTGATGAACTTATCCTGTGCAACAGAGGTAACTCTTGCTCTTCCTTTCCTAGTGTGGTCCCGATGAGAGCCAGTTTCATCATAATGTTTTTGTTGGACTTTGTGATTGAACTTGAGGCAACTTTCAAAATTCTTAAGTTTTCAGATTGACTGATCTTCCTTTCTTTCTTTCTTTCTTTCTTTCTTTTTTTTACTAGAACATTACTGAAATAGAGCTGTTCACTGTATACAAACTCTACCTCTTCACAACTTTATAAATGCTGCTCTCAAACACATTAAGAGGCAAGAGATTCAAGAAATCTAGCCACGGTCACTTTTAACTGAAAGCTATTATTTAAGCTGTCTGAGAAAATGGCAAGATGGGCAAAGCTGTCAGGTGCTACTTTGTAGAATGTAAAATATTTTTAAAAAACAACAAAACTTTTTTTGTTTACTAAATAATTCTATATGTTTTTTCTTCATAGTTCTGATGGCTTCATAATAATGAAAAAAAACAAACAAAAAAAAAAACAGGGAGTTTATACATGTTAGCCCTTCCAATGAATAACCATATATTGACCATGATTTTATGTTAAAAGTTAGATATAGTCAAAATATTAAAAACTAAGAGACCACTTTGTTTCTGAATCAGTTTCTCTGATTTTGCTATTTATAGGTAAATGTTTGAATAAAATGAACATTGTTGTTTTATTCTATAAACTACAGAAAACATTTCTCCCAAATTCCAAATAAAAATATTGTCATTTAGAGCATTTATTTGCAGAAAATGAGAAATGGCTGAAATAACAAAAAGATGCAGAACTTTCAGACCTTAAATAATGCAAAGAAAACAAGTTCATATTCATAAAGTTTAGAAGTTCAGAAATCAATATTTGGTGGAATAACCTTGGTTTTAATTACAGTCTTCATGCATCTTGGCATCATGTTCTCCTCCACCAGTCTTACACACTGCTTTCGGATAACTTTATGCCACTCCTGGTGCAAAAAATTCAAGCAGTTCAGCTTGGTTTGATGGCTTGTGATCATCCATCTTCCTCTTGATTATATTCCAGAGGTTTAGGTTTTTAATTTGGTAAAATCAAAGAAATTCATCATTTTTAAGTGGTCTCTATTTTTTTTTCCAGAGCTGTATGTGTGTAACATTCTATATAATATTATATGCTGTAATATCATAATTATTTTTTTTTAATAAAAAAAAAAAAAAAAAAGACTATCAATGCTCTAGTGCCATGCAGATCCTTTCACCCTGAGACTTAGCATTCTCAGCATTTGGATGCTAAATTAATAAGATTTTTTTTGATGGAGGTTTTGATAAGATTAGATTTAGGTCTAGTTATTGGGGATGTTACAGTGTTATGGTATCTAATGGTATGTGAAAAAAAAAGAGAGAAAAAAAAGAAAATATGTATTAAAAAAAGGGAAATTTGGGGCGAACCATATGAAATATGAACAAAACCTTTTCAAATCTATATATTCGCATGTGTTCAGAATACAAATACACTCTCTCCATTCATACTGATGTATTTGTACTCTGGTCCATGCCGAGAGCAGAGGGCTCGGTGGTAGACTGCACTGAGGCCTGTGCTTAACTCTGAGGTCAGAGCCTAAAGAAGGCCAAGTAGCATCAGAGGTATCAATTATATTTTAAACCCAGCTCTTCTTCTTCTCCGCTTCTTTTTCTCCATTGGTCAGTCATCTTAGCGTAGCCGCTAACTGCATGTTAATCAATGTGGGAGAGCGGAGAAAAAATCTGTCTCTCTGTTCGCCTAGCGCAAAGATTTATATGGCTAATTACTTGGAACAAAAATGGAGAACTCCACACCCCCCCTCCGTATCTCCCACATCCTTTCCCACTGCGTACTAGCAGGGTGGTAATAATGCAGCGAGCGGCACAGCTCTTCAATAAAGGAGGGCAAATTAATGAGATAAAGCGATAGCCGACTCAAAGCACATCAAAGCAGATCGAGCAGTCTGCGCGAACGGTGGTGCTGAGGAATAAATAAATAAATAAATAAATAAATAAATAAATAAGCAAACAAACAACTTTAGCTCGGTTACGGCACATTCCTGCGCTCAGCCCCCTGATAAGAATCTCAAAGTGAAGACATCGAGGTTCCTGCGATTTACAACCGCATTAACTTCATTATGATACAAAGTAGAGCTCTAATGGCACGGATAATGAAATTGTTTACCGGGCCCAAACAAGAGCTGGAGGCTTTGTTTTCTACAGCCCGTCATTGCGGAAACCATGGGCGATTCAAGGGCTTTTTGAGGGGCTCGTCACAGCGGCGACACCCTCGAGCTGACAGGGGAAAGCAGCGGCGCTGTCAGGTTGAGAGGAGCTGAGAGGACCGGCCGTCTAGCCGCCGCAGAGGGGTTATTCTGCCAACCTGTCGCCAAGATGGCCGACACAATGGAGGTGTCAGTGGGACAATCATCACCGAACAGTGTGCTCTCATGCATGAGCTTGCACGGTGCGATATCCTCCATGAATAGAGCATGGCAGTTATAAAATGCTTTTATTTGTCTTCACAGAAAAAAAACAAAAACACAATAAATACGACTGAGCATCTTTTTGAATAAATTAAAGCATCTTAGCCTTGTTTTTTACCTGGCTATTGCATACTATAAAGCTTTTGAGATGGCAGCATTATATTATGTGGACAAGCATTGTCTTGTTGAAATAGTATCCATAGTAAGAGCATTTGAGAGGCAAATAAATATCACTTTTTTATTTATTTTCCCAGAACAACTTTCGAAACTATTCGCTTGAAAAATTGAGTGTCTTTTTAAATGCACAGCAGCATCTTAGCCTTGTTTTTAGCTGGCCATTGCATTGTATTTATGTCTTCAAGCCAAGCACTTGAGATGGCAGTATTGTAATACCGTATTTTTCGAACTATCAGGTGCACCGGCTTATAAGGTGCACTATCAATGAACGTCTATTTTGTGGTCTATTTTCATACATAAGGCACATCAGGTTATAAGGCGCATTTAGTGACACTAGTAAGGATGTCTACACTGACCTGAGCAAGGATGATGCCATGTTTCCCTTCTAATGGGGAAGTTGGGGGCAGGGTTGCCAGGTTCAACAAAGTTATCCAGCCCAAACTCTAAAGTCTAAAACAGGTTTGAAGCAAATGGCAAACCAACTATGAGTGTACAACTTCGTATTTTGTTTATAAGGAATTTATTATCAGTATTGCTATTTATCTTAAAGTCATTAATAATATTGTAACATAAGTGTTTAAGAACATTTAATAGTAATATAATTAGAAAAAAAAAAGTGTCGTTATTTTCTCCTGGTTCTTATTGTTGTAATCAAGGACAATTTATTTCACTGTCGACTACGAGTTTGCCCGCCGTGTTGATGTAACATTCAAGGCAACAAGCATTTTTTTTTTGTTTTTTAGTGGCTTTGCTAATTTAAAAAAAAAAAAAAAAAAAAAAAAAAAAAAAAAAAAAAAAACACACCCCGCCACCTTGAATTTTTACCTGCGACTGGATTTTCAAACAAGCCTAATTTGGCTTGAAAACTGCAAACCTGGCAACTCTACTGAGGGGGTGCCTAAGTAAACAAAACTGTAATTATGTAAATTGCGTTTATTTACAGTCAATTTAGATTTCCAATATTTTGTCTAAGGGTGAGTTTTCAGTTAAGTTATTCCAGGCTGGGTGCAGCAGCATTAAAATTAGCCTTGAACCGTAGTGCTATTGGAACATAAAAGCCAACCAATAGTGCTACACTGAGGAACCCTGAGTGTTCTATTAACCCAGGGCACTATCAGCTAGTGGTTCATCCCAAGTACCTTTTTACCAGCTTTTTTTTTTTGGAGGGGGGATGGCGGTCATAGCATATTGACTGTGTCTTCAGCACTGCAGTATGTGATTGAGCATTGTCTTGTTGGAACCTCCTTCTCTGCACCTTGGTCACACATATCCTAGCAATGCTGACAGAGTATCTTCACTGGTTGAAAGAACTGTTTAACAACCAATCAAAAGTGCTAAAAAATCTTGAATACGATTTGCTTACATGTGTGAGGGCCTTTTGGAATATATCGTCGCTGTCCAATGAAAACAAGTATCTTCAGAACAGCAACTTTACAGGAAGGAGGAAAAAACTTCTAATTTTAAAGTATTTCTTTTAGTCCGTTCATCAAGACATTTTGGCACAGTGTACGGGACAGTTTGTGTGTTCAAACTAAAAATCAACAAAAATGGAAATACTCGTATTTCATTGGACATCTCAGCCTTAGTTTTCAGCTGGCCATGGCATAGTATCTGTGTCTTCAAGGTAAGCTCTTGAGATGGCAGCACAGCAGTACGTGGAGGAGCATTGTCCTGTTGAAATAGTGCACTGGAATGTGCAATATCTTCCATGAATAGAGTATGGAAATGAAATGCTTTCGCAATTAATCTCAACCTTATTTTTACAGGGTTCATACGGCCATGAAAAACCTGGAAAAGCCATGGAGTTTGAAAACAGCAATTTCCGGGCCTGGATACTTTATTTTGGAAAAATAAAAATAGCCAGAAAGTTTTGGAAAAGTCATGGAAATTTGTTTGACTGTTTTTGGTTTTAAAAAATAATTAAATGTTTGTGTGAATCTGTCACATCTCTTGGCGTTAGCTAGCTGTCTATGTTATTCCTATTCAGAGTGGAGTTTCAGCTTCAACTATAAATGTAGATTATACACAGTGAGAGAAAAATGCTGATTTAATGCTGTCTGACTTCACTGTCTGACACATAAAAGGCAGATATGTGCAAAATATGCAGAAATGTTATTCAGCTAGTAAAATGTGACATTTCAAAGTGTTATTAATTAATTTTAGATGAGATATAGACCTATAACCAGTTTTCTGCCATGTCTGTACTGATGTTTTAAAGACCGTATGGTCATTGAAATTTGTCGCAAAGGCTTGGAAAAGTCATGAAAATGTATTGGTTGAAAAGTGTATGAACCCTGTTTTTAGCTGCCTATGACTTTTTATCTCTGTTTTCAAGGCAAACTCTTGAGATGGCAGAATTATTATTATTTTTTCTGGTACCACTTTAGAATAAGACTACCTTTATAAAGGGTTTATAAATGGTTTACAATTAGTTTATTAATGGTTACTAATTAGGTTGTAAATGCCATACAAATAATTAATAATCAGTTATAACACATACATAGAAAGGGCAACAATAGAGGGCTGTGGGTTCACTATTTGGCACACAACAGGTCATTGTTGCCCTTTCTATGTATGTGTTATAACTGATTAATGATTTTTAAGGCATTTACAACCTAATTAGTAACCATTAATAAACTAATTGTAAACCATTTATAAACCCTTTATAAAGGTAGTCTTAATTTAAAGTGGTACCATTTTTTTTTTTATATAATTTTTCCCCATTTTCTTCCCAATTTACACGGCCAATTACCCCACTCACTCATTAGGACTCCCCCTATCACTAGTAATGCCCCAACACACCTGGAGGGTGAAGACTAACACATGCTTCCTCCGATACATGTGAAGTCAGCCACCTCTTCTTTTCGAGCTGCTGCTGATTCAGTATTGCCGAGCAGCATCACAGCGCACTCAAAGGAAAGCGCAGCGACTCGGTTCCGATACATCAGCTCACAGACGCCCTGTGCTGCAGACATCACCGTAGGAGAGATGTGGGGAGAGAGCGCCATCTACCCACCCGGAGGGAGCAGGGCCAATTGTGCTGTCCTGTTGCAGCAGTGCACCAGAATGTGCAGTTTCCCCCCATAAAGAGAGCATTAAAATGAAATGAATTTATTTTGTTTTTCCAAACATCTTTGAATACGATTTGCTTACAAAACCGAGCTTCTTTTAGAAAACGTCGCAGCATCTCAGCCTTATTTTTCACAGCCCCTCCATTTATTCATGAGGGCTGTAGGCTGTAGTTATGGATATCACCCGTAATCTACTCATGCATCACGGATGACAGTTACATTTTCAGTTGTGTTTTATCTGATAACGGCAATCTTTTTTCGGTTGTTTTTTTCAACCGCACGCCCATTATAAGATTTATGCGCAAATGAATGAAAGCGCTAACTCAATGCCTTCCCACTCACTTTAATGTTCTGCATGGTTAGCCCCTCTGCTCGTCTCCGTCCTCTTCATCTTTTATTCATGACAGGGCCTGTTAGAGGTGTGGACGTGCTCGGGAAGAGATGACTTGATGCCGGTGACATCACGGGCGATACGAGCGGACACATCGCCATCCCTGACAAAGCGGTGATGGAATTAGAACGGTGATTCTGCAATTGGGACTGACCTGACTGTGCATTCTGAGTGTCTGAGTGTGGGTCAGCATCTTCTCTTCTGCAGCGTTGTGACTATCCCACTGAGAAAACTGTATGTCTGTCTACATATCTTGGCCATTTTATTAGACTCACGTAGCTGCTACTCGTCAGTTTCTGATTATCCTGACCACTAATGATATCCTCACTGCACAACTGATGACTATTGTTAACCCTTTGATGCGCAAAGCAAAATTAGGCAGGTGCATAAATTCGGGCACCCCAACAGAAAAATTATATCAACCTTTTGCAGAAATAACAGCCTCTAAACTCTTCCTATAGCTTCCAATGAGAGTCTGGCTTCTGGTTGAAGGTATTCTTCTTTATAAATCATCTCCAGTTCAGTCAGGTTTGATGGTTTCTGATCATGAACAGTTCGCTTTAAATCACACCACAGATTTTCAATAATATTCAGGTCTGGGGACTGAAATGATCATTCCAGAATGTTGTACTTGTTCTTCTGCGTGAATGTTTAGTCGATTTTGAGCAGTATTTAGTGTTTAGGGTCGTTGTCTTGTTGAAGTATCCAGCCTCAACGCTTTAACTTCAACTTTCTCACTGATTCTTGAACATTGTTCTCAAGAATCTGCTGATATTGACTGGAATCCATGCAACCCTCAACTTTAACAAGATTCCCAGTACCTGCACTGATCACACAGCCCCACAGCATGATGAACCACCACCAAAAGAAGAAGCCATTTCTGCAAGCACGCCACAAACAGAGTCGCCTGAGGTGTGCTTTCGCATCACTCTCCCATACAGCTTCTCCTTGTGCAAAGTGTGCTGTATTTGATACACCGATGCACAGTGACGCCATCTGCAGCAAGATGATGCTGCAGGTCTTTGGAGGTGGTCTGTGGATTGTCCTTGACTGTTCTCACCATTCTTCTTCTCTCCCTTTCTGATATTTTTCTTGGCCTGCCACTTCTGGGCTTAACAAGAACTGTCCCTGTGGTCTTCCATTTCCTTACTATGTTCCTCACAGTGGAAACTGACAGGTTAAATCTCTGAGACAACTTTTTGTATCCTTCCCCTGAACAACTATGTTGAACAATCTTTGTTTTTAGATCATTTGAGAAATGTTTTGATGAGCCCATGATGCCACTCTTCAGAGGAGATTCAAATAGGAGAACAACTTGCAATTGGCCACCTTAAATACCGTTTCTCATGATTGGATACACCTGGCTATGAAGTTCAAAGCTCAATGAGGTTACCAAACCAATTTTGTGCTTCAGTAAGTCACTAAAAAGTAGTTAGGAGTATTCAAATCAATAAAATGATAAGGGTGCCCATACTTTTGCATCGGTCAAATTTTGGTTTAACGCATATTGCACATTTCTGCTCATTTCAATCCTGAAATATTACTGTGTCCATCAGTTATTAGATATATCAAACTGAAATGGCTGTTGCAAACACCCAAATATTTAGAACTAAAAATGATTAAGATTAATACGGGTGCCCAAACTTTTTCATATGACTGTATGGTGCCAGGAGCCTGATGGGAAAGTTGTATGAACCAACACTGTAGTAAGAACATTGACAGGTTAGTATACTAAAAGTTGATTTAAATCATATTTTGTTCATTGGTTCAACAAACATTTCAGACTGAAGTTCTCTGAACTCATTTTATTGAGTTGTACTGGCCGGTTAGTTCACGCAACTTGATAATATTAGTTCTCCTGACTAAAAATCAAAATCACTTTTAAGAGTGCACTAACACCCGCCACCATGTTTGCGTCACTACAGTGCAGTTAAATGTTAAAACAAATTGGCCAATAGAATTGCTCCAAAAAGAGAGAAATGCGCAGGCAGTCTAGTATCATAGATCATATTTATGTATAATTGCATAAACTTTAGAGATGTCTTTCCTTAGTTAGATGAAGACAAAAGAGGAGTAGTGGCACAAGCTAAATTGTTGACCTACATAACGACACAAGCGCCGCAAGCGATGGCATGGGACCTAAATGAGAACGAACCAAATAGAAAAAACACACAGCGTTTAAAAACTACATTAACACGTACTTGGCTGAAATAACTATTGATTTCACCTTCATTTCAAATGAATATGGACTGTGGACAAATTTCAGGCCTCTACCTTTAGATTTAATCTGGGCGAGTTGCGTTCTGGTCGATATGGTTTCATTTCTTTCATTTCATTTTATGCAGTGGCGCAATGTTCTTGTACTTCACGTCTATCTCATCTTCCTTCGCAGCCAAATGAATGAATATGAGCCAGGCTCGTTGCATGATTATCATTTTCTCCTGCGATCGGTTATGTTAAGGCAACTTCTTCAGCTCGGCGGTTGTTTGTTTACTCCATTTGTCACTTAGAACAGAGTCTGGTTATGGTCCAGGAGAGAGGCAGTCAAAACAGACGGCTGACGAATAGCATGGAGCGCATCCATAGCTGGGTCTCTTATACCAGGTGTGCACTTCCGTTGCCTGGAAACAGTATCTTAGCTGCAACCCAAACCCAGCCGAGCATGAGGTCCGGTTCTGATGGATGCGTGTGGACACTCCTCCATCTTGTTAGGACTTCTTGGGGCTTTGCATCGGGCCAAAAGGTAATCTTCCCCTCGCACGAGGACCGGTCTCGCATGGCTAGTGCACACAGTCAAGGCTAGCCTCGGAGATGTGTCGCATCAATCAACCGAGAGAAAGGTCGTTCATCATTTCCCTCTGCAAGCTGCTTTGGCCGTTTGGTCTTTTTGGGAATTTGCTGATATTAATTAGATTTTACTCCCCTGACACACACCCAACTTTTCAGGTCTGTATTGGTATTAGAGCGATACCATTAGAAGTGATGGTCTGTTGCATGCGGTTGTCCCCCACCCACTGGTTTAGCACTCCAGATCAATCTATTGTTAACTGAGATGAATACGGAGAGGAATTTTAATTGATGACTGCCAGTGAGCTGGTGACACAGCAGGCCTTCTTGACAACCGTTATCGATCGTTTGGCTTACACCAGAAGTTCAGCCGTGTGTTACAATACAAACAATAACTTGATTTATCGGAAGTCATATGGGATCACATTCTGACTATTTGATTAAACATTGAGCTCAATGTTAAATAGAAATAGCCCTTATAAGCTCTTTTAAGTCATTTTACATTATGTAGTATTATATTACTTGGTATTTCCTAAAAAGTCACTAGAGCAGGGCTTCAGAATTGAGATTAAAAAAAAAAAAGTCAATATTTATTTAAAGAACTTGCCCCTCCCCTACAGATTTTTTTTAAGTTTTTGCTTTTTATCATACTTGAATTGCCAGATTAACAAACATATTTTAATATCAAAAAGTTTTGTAATTATTTAATTTAATAAAAGAACCATATATCAAAATTAATCTAGGCCTATCTGAAAAACTATCAGCCCCCTTGGGTGCCACCCTTGCCGGCAAAAGCTGGAAATCAAGCTTATGCAACTTCTCTTTCGATCAGAAATGAAAAAAAAAAAAGAGAGTCTTTTACATATTGGTCAGCATTGTTTTCTTGCCTTGGAACTCTCCCATGGTTACCATGTATACCCAGTCTCTTTCATATAATTGAATCATTACCTACATACCTTATCTGAGGTAAGTGAGACCTGCAGTTCTACAGTATACATTGTTCGGGGTTCTTTTGTGACCTCCTGGATGAGATGTCCATGTCCTTTTGAAGTAATTTTGGGCCACCGGTCACTTCTGGGAAGGTTCACCAGTGTTCCATAGCTCTCACTGTGGCTCGGTGGAGTTCCAAAGCTTTAGAAATGACTTTGTATTCTCATCTGTTTTTGAATTTCTTCAGATAGGGGCATAATTTGTTGTTTTTGAGATCTTTTATCTGCTTCATGTTGTCTGACAGCTTCTGTTTAAGTGATTTCTTGATTCTACAGGCAGTCTGGCAGTAATCAGGCCTGGTTGTGGCTAGTGAAATTGAACTCAGCTTTCCAACAAATGAAATAATCATTAAGAAACCTGCTTTTTATATTTACTCAGGTTATCGTTTGAACACTGCATATTCAATGTGGCACCTCATGGCAAAGAACTCTCTGACAATGTCTGATATTAAAGTTTGTTTAATAATTAAAAAAAAAGTATGACAAAAAAGAAAAGTATGACTAAAACAAAATAAATCTATAGGGGCCAAATTCTTTTTCACGGCTCTGTTTTTATATTAGTCACTTAGTATTACTAAACATGGCTTTTTCTGTGATGTTAGCTTGTGATTTTGATTTTTTTTTATTAAGAATGAATGGCTGTGCTCAGCCTCTGACAGCCCAGGACAGGGTTACTGTATTGCAGTACTTATCCAGCATGGAGTCACACTTTGCAAAAAATAAATAAATAAATAAAAAATATAATTGCCATAAGTCAGCCACCATAAACCATTGTTGCCAACTTAATGACTTTGTTGCTATATTTAGCGACTTTTCAGACCCTCTACCGACTTTTTTTTTATGTAAAAAAAATGACTAGCGAAAAATCTAGCGAGTTTTTGTGGTGTTATTGGAGACTTTTGGCAACTCTGAGATGAACACACATGCTCTTCAGTTACTGTCCTCAGCGAGCAGCGGGTGCTAGGGTGAGCCCCGCCCCACAACTCTCACAGTGCAGTCTCTCACATTCAGAGCACACCCACACCGATCCACAGACACTGTAAATGAACTACGCATGCCCAGAGATGCCGCTGACTGACCTCGCCCTGTATTTACAGAGCAGGAATATAAATGTAAAAGTGTCTTCAGTGTGACACAAAAAGAAATCACTAAATTTAACACACACTCTCCTCATTCACCACGTAGACTGTCACTCACCTCGTCCACAGTGTCTGCCTCTTTGTAAAAAGCTAAACATCTAGCTAGCTAGCTCATTGAACAATTTGTCTATAATAAGTTTAAAAATAAAGAAAATTTAAGAAACCTAAAAAAACAAACAAACAAAAAAAAAAAAAAGTAGAATAACAGTTCCGGCTAACTGCTGCTCTTATAATAACATTTAACAACACTGCAAAAAACTTATTTATGTAATTTACATAAAAATGTATTTATTTTAAGAAGTGACTGCCTATTTAAAAAGCAATTTAAGTTATTCTTTTGTTAGAGTTCATTTGTATCATTTCTAACATATTTCAGCTGTTTTTTACTCACTTCTCCTCCACAACGTTAATCCTTTACAGCTTCAAAAACATGTATTATGCAAATTAGGCGATGACGTCCTTTAGTGACTTGTAGCGACTTCTAGGACAGCTGATAGCTACTTTCCTTACTGAGGAGTTGGCAACACTACCATAAACTGAATAATCAAGGAAAGGTAACCATGCAAAAGGTCAGAGATCACTTATTTCCAATTCAATTGCCATTAATTGCACCTTATTGTTGGGAGATAGTTCTTAAGAAAATCAGTTTGCAGATTATTCCTTATTTTTGTATACTAATATATACAGGGGTTGGACAATGAAACTGAAACACCTGGTTTTAGACCACAATCATTTATTGTGTCGACGGACAGTTCTGGTGGAAACAGGAGAGTTGAGGTGCACATTGAATTCTGCCGTGATTTGAGCAGCCGTGATTTTATGTTTTTTTGGATACGATCCGGGTTAGCACCCAAACATCCCTTTCAGACAGCTTCCACTTGCGTCCACAGTTAATCCTGTTGGATGTGGTTCGTACTTCTTGGTGGTATGCTGACATTACCCTGGATACCGTGGCTCTTGATACATCACAAAGACTTTGTCGTGGTCACAGATGTGCCAGCAAGACGTGCACCAACGATTTGTCCTCTTTTGAACTCTGGTATGTCACCCATAATGTTGTGTGCATTGCAATATTTTGAGCAGAACTGTGCTCTTATCCTGCTAATTGAACCTTCACACTCTGCTCTTACTGGTGCAATGTGCAATTAATGAAGATTAGACACCAGGCTGCTCCAATTTAGCCATGAAACCTCCCACACTAAAATGACAGGCGTGTCAGTTTCATTGTCCAACCCTGTATATGATTAAACAAATAATTATTTATATGTAAATTATTCTGGAGGTGTCTACTTAATCTCTTATTTGTGTTTAGACTCTGTTGTGAAATCAATGAGATTCAATAGAATTATTTCATATTTACTACATGGAGACTACTTACACAAGGCTTATATTTTCAGAATGTATCATCCTTCCTTAGATATTACTTTGAAAACCTCTGAAGCTGAATGTTGTGGTGAGGATTTTTTGGTTCTCAAGAGCTGCATTAGTGCAGGTATCATTGTATAATAGAACAGCGCACCCCCAC
This sequence comes from Astyanax mexicanus, assembly GCF_023375975.1. Taxonomy (NCBI): domain Eukaryota; kingdom Metazoa; phylum Chordata; class Actinopteri; order Characiformes; family Acestrorhamphidae; genus Astyanax; species Astyanax mexicanus. Next base: position 20,051,407 of record NC_064410.1, on the reverse strand, counting down.
TCCAGAGTCTGCTAAATCATATTTAAGGTCGTTTGGAGTTAAACAGGTTTTGATTTGATTTCTAGTAGTCATACAAGCATCAACTTGACCTCTTCAGTTCTTGATAAGTGGCATATTTTAAATTGCATTCCAATCTGAGAAAACTGCTACCTGAAAATGCGTTTTGATCTTCTTATACACTTCTCCTGATTTAATAATTATCACCTGTTTATACAGCCATATACGCCACAGCCCTAATAAACTAAATAATGTCAAGATTACGGTAAAATACACTATATTACCAAAATTATTCACACATTCAAATCATTGAACTCAGGTTCCAATCACATAGACTGCTTCTACAAACATTAGAGAAAAGCTCTCAGGAGCTCAGTGAATTCCAGCATGATACGGTCACAGGACCTCAACAATAAATATTCCACAGTCAACTGTCAGTGCTATTACAATAAAGTTGACGTGATTGAGAACAGCATCAACTGTCACAAAGTGGTAGACCAGGTAAAATGACTGAGCGGGCTCAGCAGATGCTGAGGTGCACAGTGCAGATTCAATTACTACAGACATCTAAACTTCATGTGGCCTTCAGATTAGCAAGGTAGAAAAGTAGAGCATAGATAACGTCATGGAACGGGTTTCCATGGCCGAGTGGCTCCATTTAAGCCATACATCACCAAACACAAGGCAGGCAAGACTTGTCTTTTCCTGTTCATCAAATTGGTTTTCATAATTTTTGGTTTTAAACTCATTACTGTGTCAAGTTCCATTACTAAGTACTGTGCCAGATCCATTTCAGTTTACAGTTTACATATTTAGATCAGGTTTTAATGGAAACTATTATGGGTATACCAAGACATAATAAAATGTGTTTCTTTTACCATTATGTCTTTTCTGAAAAGTATTGACATGTGGAGCCCTATTTTATTGATCTAAAATGAACAGGCCAATTGCACATTAGGACGTGTCGGTATCATGGGGGCGCAAAAAAAATAAAACGTGCAAAACTAATTATTTTTATAATTATTAATTATTTATGGGTGTGTTTTGGGCAAAATGTAAAATAAACCAATTAGTGTGCCAGTTGTCACTCTGACTTTGGCATGTTGATATTTTCACAGTGCAGAGCTTTAAGCATTTCAGCAGAGGATGCTGACATGCACGTTCTTGCTGTGAAGGTAAACCAGCAGGTAATTTAAGGAAACAGCAATGTTATTTAATACTTTAATCTGGTTATTGTTGTTTTAAAAGCTGAATTTGTGCTCTGCAGCTCTTTAATTGTGTGTAATGAGAGAGGTTGATAGTGCGCCGAGCGCACACTTAGCGTGGCTGAAATAGGATTGGGTAGCTGACTATTGATTGTTGTCAGGGTTTTAATCATTCAGTGCCGCCTAAATATAGCCGCCAAAATAGAAACTTGCCAGATATTTACCTAAACACACCTCACTTCCAGACCACCACACTCATTGATGTAGATTTATTCCTAAACTCTCAGGCTATTTTAACAGCGCGGGAGCATTTCGTGAAAATAGACTTGACATAGACTGTCCTTTAGCGAAAGGGATTTCACAAGATTAACTGAATCTTCTAATGGTATGTATTGTAGATGGTGGGATATCAAAATTCTTTGTTCCATGATTTCTAGACTTGCAAAGGTTCACTCGGTGAACCTCTGTTATCTTTGCTTCTAAGAGACTCTGGCTTTTGAGTTGCCTATTGCTCCTATTGCAGCTATGCTTTTTAGGACTACTTAATTTTCCGGCCTTTTGTTGCACTGTCTCAATTTTTTTTGAGACGTGTTGCCATCATCAAGTTCTAAATGAGTTAATGCTCTTCATAAAATGGTAACAGTTGGTCTCACGTTTAATCTATTTTGAAATTGATCTCTCAAAATCAGAGCATAATGTCAATGTCTCAACATTTTTAGAACTGGTGCTGTATATGAATATAAAACATGTTACCATATTTTTTTGCACTATAAGGCACACCGGATAATAAGGCGCATTTTAGGCAGCACTTGTAAGGAACAGGGGTGTAGCCAAGTTTCCCATTTAATTCAGCAGGTCTCGCTGCTGGGTGGTGAGACCTGTAAAGCTAAGCTCAGTTAAGTAAACAAAATTGTAATTCTTAAAAAAAAGGCACGAGTCAGACAAGTCAAGCCAGCGCTATATATTAATCTACACAGATTTTTCTCCTGAAAACTGTTCATTTGGGTGAGTTTAACGCTTCTGTTTATTTACAGTGAGCTTAGATTTAAAGATTTCCTCTAAGGCTGGAGCAGTAGCATCAGCGCCCAACCGCTACACTGAGGAACCCTGAGTGTTCCGGTAAGCTGGGGTGATATTAGCTAGCGGTTTATCACACATAGCTTCTTTTAACACAGTAACATGTAGGCTACAGACTGAAAACTCACCTATGAATGACCAAATGGCTAGCGCTTAGCGAGCAATGCTAATACTGCTCCAGCAGTGCTAGCCGGGGTTAGAAACAGACAATAGGCTAATAATGCTCATCTCTTAACGGCCGAATGGCTAGAGCTTAGAGGGTAATGCTAATACTGCTCCAGCTGTGCTAGTCGGAGTTAGAAGCATTCTACAGGCTGATAATATTCATCTCTAAAACAGCTGAATGGCTAGTGCTTAGTGGGTAATACTAATAATGCTCAAGCAGTGCTAGCCATGGTTAGCAGTAGGCTACAGGCTGATAATACTCACCTCTGAACGGCCAAATGGCTAACACTTAGCGGGTAATGCTAATACTGCTCCAGCAGTGCAAGCTAGGGTTAGACGTAGACTACAGGCTGAAAATACTCACCTCTGAACAGCTAAATGGTTAGCAGCAGGCTGCAGGCTGATAATACTCACCTCTGAATGACCGAAAGGCTGTATAACGCTGTACTTCAGCAATGTGGCTTTACTGCTTCTTACAACCTGACTGGTAAAGTTCATACATAAGGTGCACCAGATTATTAGTGCACTGATAATTTTTGAGAAAATTAAAGGATTTTAAGTGCACCTTATAGTACGAAAAATATGGTATACTGAAAATTGCTTTAAGGACATCTAGCTGATGTCCAAATTGCCAAAAAGTTTCTTCTTCACAATCTCTCATAGTCATCCTCACCTAAAATGACGCCATTGCCGAGTTCAGATCTTTAAGAATGAAGGCAAGACTCCTAATTGCAGACATTGGTTTTCTCTATTGATTTGAGAGCTCCACTCCTCTGGAGTCAATGCGGAGGCCTGGGTGGGTGTCTTCATTAGAAGAAAAGTTCTACTGAGAGTGGCTCCCAGCTGAGTTAGGTGTAATTTATGGCATTGATGCTGAAAGTACCCTTTTTATAAAATGAGATTTTGCTTCCTCCTTCTGCAGTCTGACCTTCCACCCACTCCCACCACTCATGGATTCAGCTCTCCGCACTGTGAGATACAGCATGCATCTCTCCCAGCATCTCACTCTTTTCCCTGGGGTCTAGAGTCCAGATTTTAATATTAACCAACTGTAAAGATACACACGCATGAAGAGACCCTGAAATACTGTAGAGTTCTGAGTCAGGAGATGAAGTAAACACTGCCTAAAAGAAATGTAGACTTCAAACAGAATAAAACTGCCAAAACTGGGACTTATGGAGTGATGGAACAGAAAAAACATCTATGGTCGCTTTTGTATTCATAAAACATAAACTTCAGGTTTTAGAAGGCACTAGAATACACTATAATAGAAGTAATTTCTTAGTAGTTGTTTTTTTAACATTGTTTTTCCATATTATTCTATTTCATTACTGTTAACTAAATTTATCTCCATACCTGTTTGAAGAGCTAACACCATAATGGACTTAAATTAAAACAATCAACATGTAAATGAAGTGTAAATTCATATAGAGATCATAGTAACAAAAATAGGAAAGTTTTTCTCTCTAAAAAAAAAAAAAAAAAAAAAAGGATTGTGCACATTTTTTATACAGAATACCTTAAAAATAAATCATACAATCCCTAGTACTAACTACCCTAGAATACTGTGCAGCAATGTGGTTAAATGCAGCAAAAAAAAAAAAAAAAAAAAAAAACATATAACGAAGCTACAGATAATGCAGGGCAAGGCAGTGAGAATGGCTTGGCAGTGCCCATACAGAATAAACATACATAAAGTCCACATTGAGCTAAGGTGGCTTAAGGTTGAAGACTGGTTGGAGAGCAAACCTTCTGGGACTCATAAAAAATACCAAATGGATCAAAATAAAAAATATCCAGTGGATCTTTATGACCAATTAGAACAATAACAGAGAGAGAAACTAATAAAACATCATTCAACAAAAAATACTTTAAACTACTAAGAACAAAAAAAAACGTGTGTAACAGTCATTTATTTTTTACTTTTTTTATCTTTTTTTTTTGTTTATATCTTCTACACAACTATATGTTGTTTATAGTCAGGTGTGGCCTGTTTCCTCATTTTTAAGGTATATATGTTGGAGTAAGGACATAACAGTCTGTAGTTGATTTGCATTTGGCAGATGTCAATTGAAACGCTTAATATGGTTTAAAAAAGGTGATGGAGCTAGAGAAGAAGTCCATCATTAGGTGGAAAATGTATTATATACAGTATATACTGGTAAAAGAAAGCACTGGTAAGCTCAGAAACATAAAAAGACCCAACAAGATAAGATGTCTCTATCCCTATTAGAAATATTTGATGCTTCATTCGAAAAAAAAACAAAACAATAAAAACGGCTGTGATCATGTATGTCCTATATATTACATTATGTTATATATCTCTGCACCTTATTCTCACCATGCACATTGTATTATAATGTATTGGTACTGCACGGTCCTGTCTTTTAAACTGTCTTATCTGTTGTATGTATTGTATTGTTATAGTTCTACAGTAATTTGCACTTTATGTTGTCTATTGTATTGTTGTTCCATGTTGGTTCCAGAGGAACGTAATTTCATTACACTGTGTACCTGTACTCAGATGTAATGATAATGAAAGCCTCTTCACTTGAGACAACACAAGTAAATGATTGCAAAAGCCTTTCTTTGCATTACAAAACATCATTAGGCTTATTGCACTGATGAACCACAGCTTATCTTATTTTAAAGACAAACTGTTTTATGACGGAGTAAAACATCATCTGTCAAACATGGTGGAGGCACTATTGTGGCACAAGCCTTTAGGGCTGGCATTAGAAATGGGTCACTGGTGTTTATTGATATAATTGGTGCTAGGACGAGTTCAATGTATACTTCCATACTGTATAGAGCTATACTTGCTGTGAAAGCCCCGCCACCACCCCCTCAGCTACTCAAGGCAAAGAAATGTAATATTACATCCTCAATTGGATCAGTCACTCATCTGCCCTCAACCCACTTGACCATGCTTTTCACTTAAGACTAAAGACTAAACAGAAGGCAGAAAGGCCCACGGACAAGAAGCAACTGAAGCAGCAGCTGCAGTAAAGTACGGCCTGGCAAAGCGTCTCAACCTGAAGAAATTCAGCATTCAGGCAGTCATTAAATCCAGTACATTTGTATGATAAAAATAATTATTTTGTATAGAATAATTCCTAAATAGTAATTCCTAAATAACTCCATCTCTGCACTGATTTTGGACTTGATTTAACACAGTGGATCAACACCAGCAGATAACATGTCTCTCCACACCATCACTGATTGTGGAAATTTCACACTAGACCTCAACAGCTTGAACTGTGTGTCTCTCCACTCTTCCTCCAGACTCTGTTCCCTTAAGTTCCTAATAAAATGCAAAATTTACTGATGATCAATGATGATTTGGAGATCCATGTCATTTACAGATACAGATTTCACACACTGCCAAAATATCAGTTTGTATTATTATATGAGATACTGAGTTTTGGGTTTCCATTAGTTGTAAGATGTAATCCTCGAAAATAAAAATAAAATGTTTGAAGTACACTACCTTGCCCAAGAAAAGGTCACACACACTAATATTTTGTTGGACTGCCTTAAGCTTTGATTCACTGTAGCATTGTTTCAAGAAGCTTCTGAAATGTCAAAAGATTTATTTTAATCCAGTGTTTTACATTACATTACATTTGGCAGACGCTTTTGTCCAAAGCGACTTACAATATTGAAGTGCAAATAATAGAAGAGGTTAAGTACAAAAATAATAGAAGTTAAAAATAAAGCATCTATAGATAGGGCCTTAAGGAGGTCAGAGGGAAATAATGGGATAGAGGAGTAGAGAAGAGGAAGAAGGAGATGAGGTTAGAATTAGTTAGTTTGTTAGAGGTGTTAGGAGAGTAAGTGCTCTTTGAAGAGCTGTGTGTTCAGGAGTCTCTTAAAGATAGCGAGAGATTCTCCTGATCTGGTAGTGGAAGGTAGTTTGTTCCACCATTGGGGAACTCTGTATGAGAACAGTCTGGATTGCTTTGTGTGAGTGTTTGGCAAAGCGAGGCGACGTTCATTGGAGGAGGTAGCGTAAGCCTTCAGGAGCGAGTGCAGGTAGGAAGGAGCCTGTACTGTCATCACCTTGTAGGCGATTGTAAGCACTTTGTATTTGATGCGAGCAGCAACCGGTAGCCAGTGGAGCTCAATGAGCAGCGGAGTGACATGTGCCCGTTTTGGTTGGTTGAAGACCAAACGTGCTGCTGCATTCTGAATCATCTGTAGTGGTTTTACTACACAGGCCGGGAGGCCAGTTAGTACGGCATTGCAGTCGACGAGGCGTGAGATTACCACAGCTTGTACCAGGAGTTGGGTGGCCTGTTGCGTCAGAAGGATCGAGCAACTGAGGCCACATGGGGCGTGAAGAGAAGCTGGTCATCAACCATGACACCCAGGTTCCTAGCATCCTTTGTCGGTGAGAGAGAGAGAGAGTCGATGGTTATGGCAAAGTTGTGTTGAATAGAAGGTTTTGCTGGTATGACCAGAAGTTCAGTCTTTGAGAGGTTTAGTTGGAGGTGATGTTCCTTCATCCATGCGGATATGTCTGAGAGACACTGTGATATTCGTGCAGAGATTGAGTGATCATCTGGTGAGAACGACAGGTATAGCTGAGTGTCGTCAGCAAAGCAGTGGTAGGGAAAACCATGTGAGCGGATAACCCGACCTAGAGAGGTGGTGTATATTGAGAAGAGAAGAGGTCCCAGTACCGAACGCTGGGGAACCCCAGTGGGTAACGAGTGGGCTGGGAACAGCCGTCCTTGCCATGACACCCTGAACGAGCGCCCAGTGAGGTACGATCTGAACCATGACAGCGCATTGTCTGAGATCCCCAGACAGTGTTGCATTAATTTTTCACCAAGATCTTGCAGCATTGATGATGGTAGAGTCTGACCACTGCACAAAGCCTTCTCCATCCAGCACATCCCAAAGATTTTCAATGAGGTTAAGATCTGGACTCTGTGGTGAATTCTCAATCCATGTGTGCAAATGATGATCTCATGCTCTCTGAATCACTCTTTTACAATTCCAGCCCCATGAATCCTGCTATTGTCCTCTTGGAATATGCTCATACCATCAGGGAAGAAAATAAATCCATTGATGGAATAACCTGGTCTATATTCAGTGTATTCAGGTAGTCAGCTGACCTCATTCTTTCAGCACATACTGTTGCTGAACTTAGACCTGACCAACTGCAGAAACCAGGAGACAACTTTTTTTTGTCCAGGAAGTGTACATCACTGTGTGTACTAAATCTATGAAAGGCATCACTTTATTTGAATGGTCTATTATAAATGTCTCATAGATGCTCACCCAACATTTAACTAAAATTTAACTAATCCTAAACCTAACCTTAAACATAAATCAACCTTCAAACATAGCCTAGATATAAATCTAACCTAAAACCTAAATCTAAACATAAACCTAACTTTAAAAACATAACTTTAAAAACATCATATTATAGTGTAGGGTTACACTTAATAGAGAATTGTTTACTTTCATCTTGAAGTCCAGTTGCGTTTTATAGACATTTCGTTGGATGTTAGTTGAATGATAGTTCATTAATTTTAAGGTATCCACAATGGGCCATCCAAATAGTGTTACCCTGTAACATACAGTGCCAGTCAAAAGTTTGGACATACCTTCTCATTCAATGGTTTTAAGGGACTAGGGCTGTGAATCCCACAATTTGATTCAGAACCGATTCCTTGGATCATGATTAATTTTTTTTCCGATTCTTTCAAATCGGTTGGATTTCTTTTTCTTCATCCTCCATACTTTAGCTTTCCAACAACAAACACCGTAACTCGACACTACACGCCCCTCTGTAGCCTAATAGGGAGAGGCAGTAAGAGCAAAAACTTCCCCTGTCCTGTTGCTGCTGTCTCGCGACACTCAACTACTGTCGCATGAAGCTCAGCTACTGTCTCGCGGAGTTCATCTACTGTCCTGCGGAGCTCAGCTACTGTCCTGCGGCGCTCTTTAACAGTTAAAGAGTTCTGCAGGACAGTAGCCGAGCTCCGCAGGACAGTAGATGAGCTCTGCGGTACAGTTAAAGAGCTCCGCAGGACAGTAGGTGAGGTCCGCGAGACAGTATGAGCTCCGCGGTACAGTTAAAAAGCTCTGCGCAACAGTAGGTGAGCTCCGCAGGACAGTTAAAAAGCTCCGCAGGACAGTTAAAAAGCTCTGCAGGACATTAGCTGAGAAATGCTGAGAAAACTCTTCCAGGTGACTCTCCTACATGAAGACACTGAGATCAAAATATCAAGAGTGTGCAGATCTGTCCTCAAAGCTAAATGTGTTACTTATAAGAATCTACAGTATAAAACATTCTGGTTTGCTTAACACTATTTGCTTACAACACAATCCCACGTGTTCCTGTTTAGCTTTAATCTTAGTTTTCAATATTACAATTACAATGTCAAAAAAAAAAAAAAAAACACATTGAATGAGAAGGTTGTGTCCAAACTTCTGACTGGTACTGTAGGAGGTTTAGTTTTTGATTTGAACAAAATATAAATAAAATGAAAAAGCTTGTACAAGTGCATCTCAAAAAATCAGTTAAATATCATTGAAAATAAAATTTATTTCTGCAATTTACTTGTCGGCGATATTCTAATTAAGATGCACCTGTATTTTCTATTTGTTTGCCTATTTTCCTCCATCAAGAAATTGCCTCAATCACCCCTTGAAATAAACCTGAAATTCCTTAAAAACATGAAAATCAGTCATATTTTGATTGCTTTATTTCAAATGCAAATGAGTTAGTGTTCAGAGGCAGATAATCTAAAATTAAGTGTTCAAACACTTATGGAACTGGAACATTTCTGCATGCTTCTTTTATGATGCTTTTCCAGGCATTGATGAAGGATCTCCCAATCAGTTTAGTTGAATCTTTCTTTAACTTGATGAACAAAACATTTTGGTACACGTCTGAGTTCATTAAACATCAATTATGATTAATGAGCCCATCACAGAAAAAGCCATGCAAGCTTAAGCCATGACACTACCTCCACTGTGTTTCACAGATGAGCTGATATGAGATCATGACTAAATCCTTTTTTTTCTTCAAATGTTAGCCTTTCCATCACATTGGTATACTTTTATATTTTATGTCATCACTCCAAAATCAGTTTTCTTTGTACTTAACGGACAATTCCAGAGTGTCCTTCCTATTATAATTGGATACTGGTTTTCATTTTCTGCTGAAGCCTCTGTATTTTTGTGGATGTTTGAGGCAGGCTATTTTTAGGGCACATTTTTTAGCCCCCTCCCCATATATTGGATGAGCAGAGTGGATCCTAAAGAGGGCTGCTCAGTCATGGGTGTAGCTACCAAAGGGCTCTTCTGCCTCAGTTCCAAGAGCCCAGTGACAGATCTTCCACCACCATCTGTGCCAGCTCATGACTAGGAGCTTCCAGATTTCTCGATCCTACCCCCATCGCCACTTACTGGTCTCTGGTCAGAGAATTTAAACCAGGATGTTAAGGTGGATTTCCCTTTTTATGAAGGGAGTGCCTGTGCGAGATTTTGTTTAACCTGTAGAGGCTAGTGCACAGACTGCCATGCCATGATTCTTGGCAGATTTTGGTCAGAGCCCAGTGGCACTGAGACCAAGACAACTGGAGACCCATTTCTGTTGCAGCCTTTATCCGTCTTCCCAGCCATTGTGATGCCCCCATCATCCTCCTCCTGTTCTAAGGTCTTCTTCGGATCGCACTTTGTCTGGAACTTCCCCCTCAACCTTACCACCATGGGTGACCCTACCAGGAAAACTAAATTCCCGACGGCATCGCTCTCAGGTTCATTGGAACACACAAGGTTCTTCACCAGCGGCAAGGTGGCGATCCATAGAGAATTGTTATTTAGTACACTAGTGACGACATTCTTCTCCCGGAAACTCCTGACGGTTGTACTGTATGGTTGAACAGTATTTGTGCAATAGCTCTAATTGATTTTCCATCTTCTATAGGCTTTACAGTTGCTTGTTTTTCACCCATAGTCAACTCTCTGCTTTTCGTGTTGTTACTTTTCTAATTATAAATGCTCAGTCTGCACAGATTAAAAACTCGAATCTGAATCTGAGTGTAGACAATCAGCGCTATTTATTGTTTGATCAATCAATGTATCAGGACACAACTGGGCAATAGAATATAACTGGCAGTCATGTTCCAATATTTTTGCTCACAAGAAAAATGGGTGGGTTCAGACATGAGGTAACTTCTGAACTTTGCATCCAATCCAGATTTAAATACCTAGAAATAAAAGCTGAAATGTTATTTTTTTTGACTCGTATTTGTCTTTTAATATCAAACCCAAAAGTTTTAAGTCTACAGCAGAACTAAATGTATTAACCTCACTGTTCCAATAGGGGACTGTATATACTGCTCTTCTTCATTCCTCGTATACTTGCATTGTTACTTTAATGTATTATCCAACAGAAGGGATTACACTGAAAAGTTGGCAAGCTTCCCAGCTACAACAAAGCTTAGCTTATGACTATATGAATATGTCAGCACCTATCTATTTATAGATGTCGATCTGTTTACCTGCCTATCAGGCTTGCTCTGTCTTTCTCAGCGTATCGGCCTTTCGCTGTTAGTTTTTCCTCCGTCTCTTCTGCCCTGCCTGTCCATCAATCTGAGTAATGTTTGAATAGGAAGTGTGCGGCGGCGGCGGTGCGTTTCTGACAGCGTGGGTTATAGATCAGAGCTGAGGGCTGAGGGCTGACGTGCGCGCCGGTTTGTCTGGTTGGTAAATAGGTGCGGCTGTGGGAAGGGTGGGGGGTGGTGGGGGAGGAAATTTGGCAACTCGGTTTCCTGCTTTAATGGGGTCACACATGAGCTCAGAGAAAGGATTCTGCTTTAGATTTTTCAATCAATTTAACTACACATGTGTGGCATGCCCAATCATGAGTTCATTTTAAACCCTTTATCTAATTTCAAATTGGATGCCATTTCCAGTGCTAAACACCACCGATATATCTTTCTTATTCACTTTCTTATTTTTTTCCTTTTATAGACCTGTAGCTTTCTCCCAAATACTACGAGGTATACACTATACGGTTTAGAAGGTTTAAAAGGTTTAGTACACTATATCTCAATTTACTAACAGGTTTTGTTTTACAGCTTTAAATTAAGTTTATAAGATTTACAGAAAGTGTGCAGTAATTTTTAAAATAAAATCAGGCAGGCACATACATTTAGGCCCCAACAGAAAAAATACATCAATGTGTAGTAGATCCTCCTTTTACAGAAATAACAGCCTCTAAACTCTTCCTACAGCTTCCAATGAGAGTCTGGCTTCTGGTTGAAGGTATTTTGAATCATTCTTCTTTATAAATCATCTCCAGTTCAGTCAGGTTTGATGTTTTCTGATCATGAACAGCCCACTTTAAATCACACCACAGATTTTCAATAATATTCAGGTCTGGGGTCTGAGATGATAAATCCAGAATGTTGTACTTGTTCCTCTGCATGAACGCGTCAGTAGATTTTGAGCAGTGTTTAGTGTTTAGGGTCGTTGTCATGTTGAAGTATCCAGCCCCAGCGCTTTAAATTCAACTTTCCAACTGATTCTCGAAAAGTGTTCTCAATAATCTGCTGATATTGACTGAAAACCATGCAACCCTCAACTTTAACAAGATTCCCAGTACCTGCACTGATCACACAGCCCCACAGTATGATGGAACCACCACCTCATTTTACTGTGGGGAGCAGTAAAGTGTTTATCTTGGAATGCTGTGTTCTTTTCCCGCCATGCATGAATAACCGCACTCCAAATAACTACATTTTAGTTTCCTCAGTCCAGAACATCTTATTCCAAAATAAAGCTTTGGCTTGTTCAAATGTGCTTTAGCTTTAGCATACCTGTGACTCTGTTTGTGGCGTGTGCTCAGTAAAAAGGCTTCTTCTGCATTACTCTCCCATACAGCCTCTACTTGTGCAAAGTGCGCTGAATAGTTGAACGATGCACAGTGACTCCATCTGCAGTAAGATGATGTTGTAGGTCTTTGGAGCTGGTCTGTGGGTGGGTTGACTGTTCTCATCATCCTTCTCCTCTGATTATCTGAGATTTTTCTTGTTCGGTCACTATAGGTCTTAACTAGAACTGTGGCTGTGGTTCTTCCATTTCCTCACTATGTTCCTCACAGTGGAAACTGAGAACTGAAATCTCTGAGATTTGAGCTTTTTGTATCTTCCTCTAAACTATGATGTTGAACATCATCTTTGTTTTCAGGTCATTTGAGAGTTGTGTTTTGAGGCTCCCATGTTGCCACTCTTCAGAGAAGATGCAAAAAGGAGAAAAACTTACAATTGGCCACCTTAGCCCTTTCTTATTATTGGATTCACCTGCGTATGTAGGTCAAGGGTCAATAAGCTTACCAAACACATTTTAGGTTCCAATAATTAGTGCTAAAGGTATTTAAATCAATAAAATGACAAAGGTGCTCAAGTTTATGCTCTATATCCGCCATATTTTAAATGTAACTGAAATTTATGAAGGAAAATCATGAAAATGATCAGGAATGCCTAAACGTTTTTCTTACCACTGTATTTTCTCCACGGAGAGTTGTTCAAACAGCACGTCTCCATCACACTTCTCAAACCTGCTAATGCCTCTGAGTCACTTTCACACTCCTGATCCTGCACAGAAGTTTTTGTAGCTTTTTCTAATTTGAGCATAAAACTCAGACATTGGACTGATGAGGTCACATGCAGACGTACTGGGATGACAGAGGCAAGAAACTTGAGCACCTTTACATTTTTCTTACAGAATAAAATTCTAATTTAAACATTTAACATTTCAAAACGAACTTTGCTCCATAGCCTTTGTTTTCCACCGTTTACTGCATGCCTGTTTTCTGAGGTACTGTTTTCCTCTTTCATTTAGTTTTGTGTGTGTGCGCATAGAACTCTGAGTATTCAAGAACCATGAAGGATACATCAGCTGCGTCCTTTAAATCACTCCAAATTTCAGCTGCAAGTGTGGACAAGGCCTTAATATACCCCAACGTATGCTGTAAATCCTTCTATTTACTGAAACTGAAGATTAACCCCTTATTTATTAACAGAAATAAAAAGAAGCTGTAACACTTGGATGGTCCATTTGATGATGTTCAACTGACATTCAACTAACATTCAACTGCATATGTATTAAATGCAATTAAACTGAAAGGTGAAAGTAAATAATTTATTGAATGTTACCCAACATCCAACTCTAATCCAAACTCTAATCTTAACATTTTAGCATTGGGTTTAGAGTTAGATTCAAACTTTAGGTTAAGGTTAGGGTAAGGGTTAGGTGTAGGATTAGATTTTAGGGTTGATCAGGGGTTAAGGTTAGGGTTAGGTGTAGAGTTTAATTTTAGGGTTGATTAAAGGGTTAAGGTAAGGGTTAGGTGTAGGGTTAGATTTTGGGGTTGATTAAGGGTTAAGGTTAGGTGTAGGGTTAGATTTTAGGGTTGATTAAGGGTTAAGGTTAGGGTTAGATTTTAGGACTGATTAAGGGTTAAGGTTAGGGTTAGGTGTAGGGTTAGATTTTAGGGTTGATTAAGGGTTAAGGTTATGGTTAGGTGTAGGGTTAGATTTTAGGATTGATTAAGGGTTAAGGTTATGGTTAGTTGTAGGGTTAGATTTTAGGATTGATTAAGGGTTAAGGTTATGGTTAGGTGTAGGGTTAGATTTTGGGGTTGATTAAGGGTTAGGGTTAGGTGTAGGGTTATGTTCTGTTTTGAATAATGTACATTCAACATGGAGTTAAGTTGCAGTTAACAGACATTCAGTTGAATGTTAGTTGAAGGTCAGTTGACCATCAACGAGGCCATCAAATGGACCATCCAAGTAAAGTGTTATCAAAGAAGCTTCTACAACAGTCCCTTCAATCTCTCGAAAATAAAACAGTATGAAGATTGTGACGTCAGCACACTTCTGTGATGCCAGCATTTATGCAAAATGTTAATTGTGATCTTAGCACAAGACATGCCATTTTTTTTTTCAATGGATGTCTCTGTTTTTCAACAAGACAATGCAAAACCGCATGCTGCTCACATTACAAATGCATGGTTAGCATGGGAAGACACAACCCATGTTGCTGATGATGATTATGTTGGGATGTAAATGTTTTTTTTTTCCGTGCAGTTTATTCACTAAACTACAGTTTGGAACCAAAATGAAGCAGATCAAACACGTATTTCCACAGAAACAAAACACAAACCTTGTTTCAGACTACAGTCCAGACTTTCAGGTGTGAAAAAGCCCTGTGTCTACAGTCAGCGCAGGGCAATGCTTTGAAGTTGCTGTTGTAAACTAGAGATATTTGAAAGGAATCCATATTTTTGAGATCAAAGATAAAACCTGTTCTTTCTAAAATGTCCTAAAGTTGCATGCCTTACCTTTTCCACAATGCCCCACAATCAGAATGCTTTAGCGGAGTGTTTCAGCTCTGATACCTGGTGCCGTGGGCACTGTTGAGAGTTTGACAGCGCTGGTGCATTTGTAACGTGCTCTGTACTTTCCTGCTTTGCGCCAATTGCATCAATAACACCATAAGGCTTGTTCCACACTTGCTTTCTTCTGAGAGATGTGCAGTTTCTGAAGAGTGGAGGTCTATGCAGAAAGGAGCGGTTTTCAATTCTCACGCTTAGATGTCGATCTATTCGAGAACAATGCCACAACTCCCACTGCTGATGCGCGCGGGATGGTGTCAACGTGTATTTCGGGAGATCCTTCTGGGGAGGGCGGATGTCGTAGAGGAACTGAAAGAGTATGAGAAGAGAGTGAGAGACATTGCGCGTGTGACAGAGTGTGTGTACTGTATGTGTAAGTGACAATATCTTGCCTTTGGGGAGTGCTGTCGGGGGGTCCTCAGGCAAAGAAATCCCTGCTAGTCTCTCTGGTAATTGTTTGCTATGGATACTTCAGACGGCGAACATGTTTTTGTGTGGGATGTTGCCAGACTTTTTTTTTTTTTTTTTCTTCCACAAAAAAGCAAGCTGAGCTCCAGGTCTAAACATCAGGCTCATAAGTACGCTCCGTATCGAAAGAGAAGATCCTTTGCTGTTATCTGTTTTTATGGTTTGTCAAACTTGGATTAGAACTCCACAGTCCTCTTCAAAGACTGAAGTGAGTTCAAAGATTTTATTCATGGACTTTTTATACTTGTAAAAGTCGAAAGAACAATCTTGCACACAAAAATATAAGATTTTTCTGCAGCATTTCTTGCACAAACACGATCTTCGTGAAAAGCTGTAAGAAGAAAAGGTCATCTGCAACCTTGTCACAGAACCCAAGTGGCCGAATTGCACAAAACATCATATTCTAAAAAAATTGATACACAATATATCAATTTAGCAATGTGCATTTGCACTGTACGCCTGGAAAAGTTGAAGTTTGTGTCCTAAAGTGGTTTCTTTTTCTTAAATGTTTTAAGACAATTTTTTTTATTATTATTATTAAAGGTACATTCTTTAGGAAATGAGAGCAAGCATGTGAAATAGCTACAGCAGCCCAATTTCAAAACACCAAAGAGAGTTGTCTGCCCCGCCCACCCCTCCCCAGATGTTCAGTATCTTCTACCACGGCAAGAAACGATGAGTCATATTATAAAGTCATATTATTATAAGAGCTGGAGTTACTGACTAAATTAAGTAAAGCTAAGATAAATAAAAAAAAAAAACTAATAAAAAAAAAAAGAAAAAAAAAAGTCAAACGAGCACTAGATGTTAATCTACACAGATTTCTCTCCTAAAAAACTGTTTATTTGGGTGAGTAAAGCTTCTAATTATTTACAGTAATTTACTTTAATTTATCAGCAGCTAGCAGTAAATGCTGTCCGACAGCTCTACACTGAGGAACCCTGAGTGCTCCAGTAAGCCAGAGTGATATTAGCTAGCGGTTCGTCCAATGTAGCTTGTTTTAACACGTTAAATGTGCAAGCTACAGTCCGATATACTCACCTCTAAACAGCGAAAAAGCTAGTGCCTAGT